>NW_027186645.1:6346334-6420000 GCF_028583685.1 Petaurus breviceps papuanus | reverse complement strand
CATATTTGTAATCTCTATAGGCATTGTGAATATGGCATTGCTGATACAGGTTGTCTACATTATATTTGGGTTCTTTAGGGAATCTTTTCAGTGAAATTAAGGTATTTTTATGTGAAGCAATGAATTGAACTGATGACAATACGGCATGCACCTACTTCTCAGTGTCCAAAGAGGTCCCTCTTTTATCAAAGAAGAAATGAATTAATGAATCAATTGATTATTAAAAAGCATTTATTAAGTGCTAATTATGGGCTATGCACTATAATGAGCTGGATATATAGAATCAAACAAGCAAGACAGTTTTTTTCTTCAAGGTGTTAGCATTATAAGGGGGGATCAACACATAAAGGAAATGTAGGAAAAGGAGTGGCATACTAGAACATCAGTCTGGTTTGGAAATGGCTTGAAAGTGGTATGGAAGCCACATTGAAAATATGAGGTGGGGGGGGGACAGAGTCAAGAAGGCAGAGTAGAAACAGGACTTCCCCATGGTTCCAGCTTCCACCACCTCCAGTTCATGTAAAAAATTATTTTAGACAAATTGTGGAGCTACAGAACCCATGAAATGACAGAGAGAAGCTAACCTTCCTCTGAAGACAGCCCAGCAGACCAACAGGAACAGGCCACCACAGCACTCTGGGAGCTGAGCCCAGACCTGCGTGAATCAGAAGTTTTAACCTTAGGGTCGCCTGACAAGCTGGAAGCTGGAGGGACTTGAGATCACCAGCAGCTGTGGTGCTTTCCAGAACTATCAACCCATAGATGCCAAAGACAAAGTGAGAGGTCAGTGTAAACTTTGCATGAACAGGGAGTTCCAGGGTGTGATCTGGCCTTTGCCTCTGGGGCAAGAAGCAGCTAAGGCTTCATGGCCATGCTGCTTCAGAGCTCCTGGCCTGCAGATTGTAGAGGGACCAAGCAACCAGTCTCAGGGATAATCACTCTGGCTCTAACCTGCTTGTATCTGGATCACTGTCTAAGGTGAAGGTCCTGGAGTGTGTAACCAGTATGCCAAAGCATGCTGAGGCTTCAGAGAAGGCACCCAAGTAATAACTCTAGCAGCTGCAAAAACCCCACTGATTGAGATAAAACTGCCCTTCCTGGTAGCAGAGTTGTATTGTGGCAAATGGTTCAAAAGCCAAGTAATTGAGTGGCAACATGAGCAAGAAAAGGAAGCAAAGCACACAGAGCAATCTAACATTAGACTCCTATTTTGGGGACAAAAAGGATCAAAGCATGGAACAGGAGGATGACAGCAAAGTCAAGAACCCCTGCACCAGAAGCTTCCAAGAAAAGAATAAGCTACTTAGTGGAACCATAGCACCACAGATTGTAATACCCTCTATATGGGTGAATGTAACTGGGATTTCCAAATTATTGGAAAGAGATCGAAAGATGTGAACTTCCTGGTTTAGATTACAGTCAGGTCATAGTCCCAGATTGGTTATACAATGTTGTTTATAGAGGCTTGTGTAAGCTATCGATCAGATACTTGCAGTAGAATTATTTCTAATCTAATATCCACATTAGAGTTTGTAGTTTATCTCTTCCATGGTAGGAAATATACAGGTGATTGTGTTGTATGATAAGGAGGGAAATGATAGTGGAGAGGGAAAATTGCATATGTCCTTCTCTAAGAGTCCTCTGCAGTGGATTTGGCTTTGATACATACATAGTTTCCCCTATTTTCCTTGGAGTTAGGAAGCCCCATTAGTTTCTCTACCCTCCCTATGTCTATCTAGTTGCATTAGTTCAAAAGTTCTGACTGATAAGAGCTTCTCCAGATGATTTTTAGACTAATGACAAGAACATTGGCAGGAGTTGGCAAGGGTTAATTGGAGGGAGGAACACTTCTGGGTCAAAGATGAGTCAAAGATCAGAAAGAAAGCCCTGAAAGATTATTTAATATAATCTACCTCTAATACCTTTATGAGGCAGCACCAGTGGATACAATATAAACAGCTGAGAAATAGAATTGAAAATATTAGTGGGGTGGACCTAAGATGGCACAGTGGAAGCAGGAACTTTTTTGAGATCCTCCATGAATTCCATCACTAACCTCTAAAAAGGGAATCTGGGGGTGGCTAGGTGGCACAGTGAATAGAGTACCAGCCTTAGAGTTAGGAGGACCTGAGTTCAAATCTGGACTTAAACACTTAACACAAAACCAACCATATGGCCTTGAGGAAGTCACTTAATGCCAATTGCCCTACCTTTCCCCCTCCAAAAAAAAAAATTAAAAAAAAAATTAAGTGAATCTGAATGGATGTTAGAGGGACAGGATCAATTGGGAGATGGAGTGTGGCAGATTCCCAGTCCAGGAAAATTGCATGTAGTCTGGATAGTTAAAAATCACCTACCTGAATTTCCAGTAGCCTAGATGGTGGAGTAAGCCCTAGCTAATACACCTAATAATAATAATTATTATTATTAAGAATCTAATACACCTCCCTGATCCTGAAAACCCAGTGAAAAATCCTGAAATAGTGGAAGCAGCATCAGGCTTGGAGTACTAGAGAAAAGGTATGACTGAAGCTGTGCTGAGCCTGTAGTAAAGGGGAGGGGGCATCACAACAAACCCCATCTTAGATGACCAATGGGAGATACCAAAGCCCAGAGGGGGTGGAGCCAGCAAGATCTAACACCAGAGGCCCAGGTGTGCCTTAGCACAATCAAGAAAATCTGCAGAAACCAGTGTGGCAGGATGCCTGCTGCTGATCCTGCACAAGCTCTAGCCCAGGGGCACAGAGGTGGAAATGGGAAGTGGCCAGATGATTCCTCCCCACAGTTTACTCTGTGAGGCTCAGGGTAACCCAGGGGAAGCACTGAGAGTCTTGGCCTTGGCCTCAGTCTAAACACCCAGAGGCTACAGCACACAAAGTCAACAACCAGGCCCCTACCTCCCAGCTTGAGAAGCATGGGTCAGAGTCCTCTGTACCTCAGAAGTAGAAATCCACTTTATTTTTTTTTCACTTTTTGGAGGGAAATTGGGGTTAAGTGACTTGCCCAAAATCACATAGCTAGTAAGTGTGTCAAGTGTCTGAGGCTGGATTTGAACTCAGGTCCTCCTAACTCCAGGGACACTGATCAATTCACCTAGCCACCCAAAGAAATCCCCTTTAAAAGCCAGGAAATAGGCAGTCACAATGGGCTGGAAACAACTTGGAAAGGGAAGACCAACGACAATTGAATCCTATTATTGTGAATGAGAAGAAGCACTTTCAGGAGACACCATCAACTCTATATCCACACCTGAGACCACAGATGGAAATATGAACTAGTCTCAAGACCAAAAAGCATTCTTGGAAAAACTCAAGAAAGATTTTAAGAGGCAAATTAGAGAGGCAGGACAAAAACTGACCAATTCTTTTAAAATTACATTAACCAAAATGGAAAAAAAAAGTCTCACTGAAGAAAATGAATCCTTAAAAAGTGAAATTTGTGAACTGGGACAGGAGTTTCAAAATATAACTGGAGAAAATAACTCCCTAAAAATGAAATTTGAACATATGGAAAAGAAACTTCAAAAACTAATTGAGGAAAATAATTCACTAAAAATTAGATTCAGTCAAGTCAAAGGTAACGAGTATATGACACATCAAGAATCCATCAAACAGAACATAAAGATTGAAAAATTAGAAAAAAAAATTAAAATATCTCATTAGAAAAACTACTGACCTGGAGAACAGAACCAGGACAGAAAATCTAAGAATTGTTGGTCTACAGGAAAGCAATGATGAAAAAATAAGAAACAGCCTATAACATACTCCAAGAAATTATTAATGAACACTGTCTTGAAGTCCTAGAATCAGAGGGTAAAATAGTTATTAAAAGAATTCACCAAACCCTTCCTGAAAGTGATCCCAAACTGAAAACTCCAAGAAATATAAGAACCAAATTCCAGAATTATAAATCAAGGAGAAAATACTGCAAGTAGCCAGAAAGAAACAATTCAAATACTGTGGAAGAAAGAAACAATTCAAATGCTGTGGATCTACAGTCAGGAGCACACAGTATGGAGCAGCTTCTACATTAAAAAATCAGAAGGATTGGATTATGGTATTTGTAAGCCAAAAGACCTTGGACTGAAATCAAAGATCAACTACTGAGCAAGATTTATCATAATCTTTAAGGCAAAGAGATGGTCATTCAATGACATAAAGAACTTCCAAATTTTCCTGATGAAAAAGCCAGAGATCAATGGACAATTTGGTCCACAAATACAAGACTCAAGAAAGACATAAAAAGATAAACAAGGAACACACACACACACACACACACACACACACACACATACATGGACATAATTTGTGATTCAACAAGAGCAAATTGTTTACATTTCTATATGGGTAGCTGATATCTGTCAATATTGAGATTTATATAATTATCATCACTTTTAAAAGGGATATACATAGAGGGTGTGTGTATAAATGAGCTAATATGATAATAAAAAACCTTATTATTGGGTACAAAGGGATTGTAATGGGAAAAAACAAAAGGAGGAGGCAGAAAAGGGTAAATTATGCCACACAAAGAGGTATAAAAACATACTATAGTAAAGGGAAAGAAGAGAGGGAGATGAACATTATATGAACTTTACTCCATTGGTTTTGGTTCAAGGAGGGATTAACATAATAAGTTAAGTTTAGGATTCTAATGTGAAAAGACACATAAACTCATTATACTAAAGCAAAAGGAAGGAGGGAGAGGAGCACTGTATGAAATATTCTGTCATTGGTTTGGATTCAAGGAGGGAATAACATACTATGCTGTGTATAAAAATCTATTATGCCCTACAGGAAATAGGAGGGGTAAAGGGGAAAAAAGGCGAGTGGTTAGAAGTGAGGGAAATGGTAGTAAAGGAGACAGGTAGGTAAAGGGAGTGAGGTGCATAGGGAGGGAATACTGAGGGAGGCAGTGGTCAAAAGGAAAACTCTTAAGTAGTGGGAGAAAGAAGGGAAAAATAAAAGCATAAACAGGGGAAGGAATAGGATGGAGGGAAAGATTGTGAATGTGAATGGGATGAACTCTCCCATAAATTGGAGGATAGCAGAGTGGATTAAAAACCATAATATTACAATATTCTGTCTACAAGAGACATATTTGAATCAAAGGGTTACGCAAAAGGGTAAAGATAAAAGGGTGGAGTAAAATATATTATGCTTCAGCTAAAGTAAAAATAGTAGGGGTAGCAATGCTTATGTCAGAGAAAGCAAAAGCAAAAATAGATCTAATTAAAAGAGATAAGGAAGGGAATTATGCCCTGCTAAAAGACACCATCAAGAATGAAGCAATGTCATCACTTAACATATATACACCAAGCGGTATAGCATCCAAATTCCTAGAGGAGAAGTTAAGGAATTAGAGGAAGAAATAGATAACAAAACTATAATAGTGGGGTACATCAATCTCCCACTCTGAACTTGGTAAATCTAACCTCAAAAAAAAAACAAGAAAGAAGTTAAGAAAGCTAACAGAATTTTAGAGAGGGTAGATATGATAGATCTCTAGAGAAAATTGAATGGGCATAAAAAGGAATATACCTTTCCCTCAGCAGTACATGGCATATACATAAAAATTTACCATGTACTAAAGCATAAAAACCTTTATGGATGAATATTTACAAAAAGTGTAATTTTCCTAGATTAACTGAAGAGGACATAAATTACTTAAATCACCCCATCTCAAAAAAAGAAATTAAACAAGCCATCAATGAACTCCCTAGGAAAAAATCTCCAGGGCCAGATAGATTTACTAGCAAATTCTGTCAAATATTTTAAAGAAGAACTAATTCTAATACTTTACAAACTATTTGGGAAAATTGGAGGAGAAGGAGTCCTACAAATGTTTTTGACATAAATATGGTACTGACACCTAAATCAGGAAGAGACAAAATAAATGGAGAAAGCAAATTATAGACCAATTTCCCTCATGAATATAGATGCAAAATTTTTAGATAAAGTATTAGCAAAAAGGCTACAGCAATTTGTCATGAAAGTAATGCACTTTGATCAGATAGGATTTATTCCAGGGATGCAAGGATGGTTCAATATTAGGAAAACCATTAATATAAATGATCATATCAACAACAAAACTAGCAGAAACCATATGATTATCTCAATAGATTCATAAAAGGCTTTTTACAAAATACAATTTTTGTAAATTGTATATATAATACATCCATTATTATAAAAACACTAGAAATTAATTATAACAAGTAGTATCTATCTAAAACCATCACCAAGTATTATCTGTAATGGGGATAAGCTAGAAGCATTTCCAATAAGATCAGGGGTGAAATAAGGATGTCCATTATGACCCCTCTTATTCAATTTGATACCACAAAGGTTAGCAGTAGCAATTAGAAAAGAAAAAGAAATTGAAGGAATCAAATTAGGTAAAGAAGAGACTAAGCTATCACTCTTTTCAGATGATATGATGATATTCTTAGAGAATCAAGTGAAAAACTACTTGAGACAATAAATGAATTTGACAAAGTTGCAGGGTATAAAATAAACCCACATACATCCTTGGCATGCTTATATATTTCTAATGAAATCCAACAGCAAGAGATTGAAAAAGAAATTCCATTTAAATTTACTGTAGACATTATGTGATATTTGTCAATCTACCTGCCAAAACAAACTCAGGATCTATATGAACACAATTACAAAACACTTTTCACACAAATAAAGTCAGATATAACTAACTGGAAAATCATTAGCTGCTCAAGGCTAGGTCAAGTTACTATAATAAAAATGACAATTTTACCTAAATTACATATTTAGTGCCAATCTACTAAAAAGTGATTTTATAGAGCAAGAAAAATACTAACAAAATTCATTTGGAAGAACAAGATGTCCAGAATATCAAGGGAATAAAAGAAAAGAAATGTTAGGGAAGGGGGCCTAGCCATACCAGAATTTAATCTGCATTATAAAGTAGCAGTCATCAAAAGTACTTGGTACTGTTTGAGCAATACAGTAGTGGATCAGTGGAATATTTTAAGTACATGAGACACTGCAGCTAATGACTATAGTAATCTACTGTTTGATAAACCCAAAGTCCCCAATTTGGGGGATAAGAACTCAACATTTGACAAAAACTGTAGGGAAAACTAGAATATAGAATGGCAGAAACTGGGCATAGTACAATATTTTACACTGTATACAAAAATCAAGTTGAAATGGATCCACAATCTAGGTACAAAGGCTGATACTGTAAGCAATCTGAGAGCAAGGAATAGTTTACTTGTCAGATTTATGGATAAGCTAAGGTTTTATGACCAAACAAGAGTTACAGAGCATTATGAAATGAAAAATGGATAATTTTGATTACATTAAATAGAAAAGTTTCTGTACAATAAAAGAAAGATTAAAAGGGAAGTGGAAAATTGAGGAAAAAAATTTTACAACCAGTGTCTCTAAAAAAGACCTAATTTCTAAAATATACAGAAATTTGAGTCAAATCTATATGAATATAAATTATTCCTCAATTTATAAATGGTCAAAGATATGTATATACAGTTTTCAGAGGAAGAAATTAAATATATCTATAAGCATAAAAATGCTCCAAATCACTATTGATTAGAGAAATGCAAATCAAAACAACTCTGAGGTACTACATCTCACTGGTCAGATTGGCTAACATGACAAAACAGGAAAATGATAAATGCTAGGGAAGCTGTGGAAAAACTGGAATGCTAATGCATTATTGGTGCAGTTGTGAACTGATTAAATCATTCTGGAGAGCAATGTTGAACTAAGCCCAAAGTGCTATAAATAAGGGCTTTCCCTTTGACCCACTTCTAAGGTTGTGTCCGAAAGAGATCATGCAAGTGGGAAAAGGACTCATATGTACAGAAATATTTATAACAGCTCTTTGTGTGGTGGCAAAGAACTGGAAATCAAGGGGATGCCCATCAATTGCGGAATGGCTAAACAGGTTGTGGTATATGAATATAATGGAAGACTATTATGCTATAGGAAATGAGGAGCAGACGGACTTCATAATAACCTGGAAAGACTTACATAAACTGATATTGAATGAAACGAGCAGAACTAGGAGAAATTTGAACACAATTACAGACACAATGTATGTGTGATGACTAATTTTGATAGACTGGGCTCCTCTCAGAAATGCAAGGTTATAAGAAAACTCCAAAAGACTCATGGTGGAAAGAGATATCCACAACCAGAGAAAGAACTACAGAATATGTATGCCGACTGAAGCAAACTACTTGTTGTCTCTCTTTATTTTGTTGTTTTTTTTTTCTTCTTTCCCATTTTTCACTCCATTGGTTATAATCTTTCTTTACAACCTGACTAACGTTTTATGTGATGGTATTTTTAGATCCTACATTTGATTGCATGCCCCCATGGGGAGGAAAGGGAGGGGAAGAAAATTTGAAACTCAAGGGATTGTGGAAATGAATGTTGTAAACTAAAAGTTAATAAATACATTTTTCTAACTTAAAAAAGAACGTTGGTGATATAGCTGGGTACAAGTTTTTTTTCATCCAAAGTATTCTTTCCTGAAGATGGTGGAGGTCCTCTGGAAATTTCTAGGGATATTTTTTTCCATGTACTTTTTTTTTTTGCCTTTCCTCTTTCTCATTTATCCCCACCTCTTAGAATCCTTAATGGCTTAACTTATTTGTAACCTTCTCTAGTATTTTTTTCCTGATCCCCTTAGTTGTTAGTGCTCTTTTCATCCTCAAAATCTATATGGAAACATATATGGTTAAGTGCACAAATATTGATTCTTTCCAGTAGAATATTAAATTATCGAGGGTAGGGAATGCTTTTGGTTTGTCTTTAAAATCCCAGTACAAATGCTTGTTGAATCTCATAGTCATGGAGGAATTGCATCATCTACATTCCTTCTGCTTTTGTTGACATAGCAAGATACTCTGAGTAGAATGGGGTAGAAGGTTCCCTAGAAGCTCCTTAAAACCTTTCCACCAAAGAGTTGCATATGATAGGATTCATGTCTACCAGCGTTTCTCCACAACGTGGGTTAGACTCATTCCTCTCTCTTTCTCCCCCACCTCCCTATATGCTTTAGAAACACAACTCCTCTTTTTCTCCTATGCCCTGTATAAATTTTCCCTAAAGAGAGAAAAAGTAGTCCCCAGAACCTGACTGACACCTGAAGATCACATGAGTTACTGTAATTTGTCCTGGTTCTCTGCTGTGATATCAACCCCTATTGATCTGATGTGTTTTATATTCATTTGAGGGTACATGCCATCCAGAGAAGCTAAATGCTGCTGCATTCTTTTTGCATATCCTTGTTGTGTTAGGATAAGGTAATTCTCCTTTGTTAGTTATTTGACTTGTGAGAGTCTCATTTTGTCCCAAAAAGGAAGCTGAATAAAAGACAGTTGGTGTTAAGCTGCCCTCCAACAGTTCATTCATTCAATAAATATTTATTGAGTAAAAGTGCCAGATACTATGCTATGCAATATGGTTGACAGAACCATATTTCAAACAAGATTAGTCAGCACTGTGGGGAGTAGAATATTCCTTTTTTAAATATATATCAAGGTTGTTTTAATTTGCATTGCCCTTAATCAATAATGATTTAGGACATTCTGTCACATGACTATATATTGTTTGATTTATTCATCAGAAAATTGCCTATTCATCTTTTGACCATTTATCAAACAGGGAGTGGCTTATATTCTTCTAGATTTGATAGAGTTCTTTTTTTATTAATTTGTTTGTTTACTTTTAGTTTACAGGATTCAATTCCACAATTCCTTGAGTTTCAGATTTTGTCCCCCTTCCTCCCCCCCCCCCCGCCATGGCGGCATACAGTCAAGTATAGGATCTGTAAATACTTTCACATTATACATTAGTCAGGTTATAAAGATGGATTATATCAGATGGAATAAAAAATGGTAAAGAGAACATAAAATCAAAAAAAAGGAAAAAGATCAGGTATTTTGCTTCCAACTGGATATAAACTCAGTTCTTCCTAGTTCTTTCTCTGGATACACACATTTTTCTCCATCGTGAGTCTTTTGGGATTGACTGATATGACTGCATTGCTGAGAAGAGTCCAGTCTATTAAAGGTGGTCATCACACATACGTTGTGTCTGTAGTTGTGTGCAACTTTCTCCTGGTTCTACTCTTCTCACTCAGCATCAGTTCATATAAGCCTCTCCAGGTAAGTATGAAGTCCATCTGCTCCTTATTTATTATAGCACAATAGTATTCCATGACATGAATATACCACAACTTGTTCAGCCATTCCCCAATTGATGGGCACCCCTTAATTTCCAATTCTTTGCCACCACAGAAAGAGCTTCTATAAACATTTTTGTACATATGGGCCTTCCTCCCAGTTCTATGATCTCTTTGGGATATAACCCTAGGAGTGGTATTACTGGATCAAAGGATATGAAATTATTTATAGCCCTTTGGGCATAATTACAGATTTCTCCCCAGAAAGGCTGGATCAGTTCACTACTCCACCAGAAATGCATTAGTGTTCCAATTTTCCCACATCCTCTCCAGCATTTGTCATTTTCCTGTTTTGTCATTTTAGCCAATCTGACTGGTGAGATGTGGTACCTCAGAGTTGTTTTGATTTGCATTTCTCTAATCAATAGTGATTTAAAGCATTTCTCCATGTACTTATAGATATCTTTAATTTTTTTCTCTGAAAGTTGCCTCTTCATACATATCCTTTGACCATTTATCAATTGGGGAATGACTTGTATTCTCATAAATTTGACTCAGTTCTCTGTATATTTTAGAAATGAGTCCTTTGTCAGAGACATAGGTTGTAAAAATTCTTACCCAATTTCCCACCTCCCTCTTAATCTTGGGTACATTGACTTTGTTTGTATAGAAGCTTTACAATTTCATGTAGTCAAAATTATCCACAATGTCCTCTAATTCTTGTTTAGTCATAAAGTCTTTCCCTCTCCACAAATCTGACAGGTAAACTATTCCTTGTTTTCCAAGACTGCTTACGGTATCAACATTTACACCTAGATCATGCACCCATTTAGACTTCATTTTCAGATACTGTGTTAGATAATGGTCTATGCCCAGTTTCTGCCATACTATATTCCAGTTTTCCCAGAAGATTTGTGAAATAGTGAGTTCTTATCCCCAAAACTAGGGTCTTGGGATTTATCAAACAATTGATTACTATAGTCATTGACTTCTGAATCTCTTGTGCCTAATCTATTCCATTGATCCACTCCTCTATTCCTCAGCCAGGACCAAGTAGTTTTGATGACTGCTGCTTTATAATACAGATTGAAATCTGGTATAGCTAGTCCACCTTCCCTAGCATTTCTTTTCATCAATTCCCTTGATATTCTGGACTGTTTATTCTTCCAAATGAACTTTGTTATTATTTTTTCTAGCTCTATAAAGTAGGGGTTTTTTTGTAAATTAATTGGTATGGCACTAAATATATAATTTCATTTAGGTAAAATTGTCATTTTTATTATATTAGCTCAACCCAGCCACAAGCAATTGATATTTTTCCAATTAGTTAGATCTGACTTTATTCGTGTGAAAAGTGTTTTTGTAGTTGTGGTCATATAGGTCCTGGGTTTGTTTTGGCAGGTAGATTCCCAAATATTTTATAAGATCTACAGTAACTTTAAATGGGTTTTCTCTTTCTATCTCTTGCTGTTGAATTTCATTGGGAATATATAGGAATGCCAAGGATTTATGTGTTTTTTTTTCTATCCTGCAACTTTGCTGAATTTATTTATTGTCTCAAGTAGTTTTTTACTTGATTCTCTAGGATTCTCTAAGTATATCATCATATCATCTGCAAAGAGTGATAGCTTGGTCTATTTTTTGCCTAATTTGATTCCTTTGATTTCTTTTTTTTCTCTAATTTCTTCTGCTAACATTTCTAGATAGTGGACAACCTTGTTTCACCCATGATCTTATGGGAAATGCTTCTAACTTCTCCCCATTACATATAATACTTGCTGATAGCTTTAAATAGGTGCTACCTATTATTTTAAAAGAGGCACCATTTATTCCTATACTTTCTATTGTTTTCAATAGGAATGGATGTTGTATTTTGTCAAAAGACTTTTCTGCATCTATTGAGATGATCATGTGATTTCTTCTAGTTTTATTCTTGGTATGATCAATTATAATTATGGTTTTCCTAATATTAAACCATCCTTGCATTTTGGAATAAATCCTACCTGATCAAAGTGTATTATTCTTGAGATAAGTTGCTATAGTCTTTTTGCTTATATTTTATTTAGAATTTTTCATCTATATTCATGAGGAAGTTTGTTCTATAATTTTCTTTCTCTGTTTTATCTCTTCCTGATTTAGGTATCAGTACCATATTTGTGTCATAAAAAGAATTTGGTAGGACTCCTTCTTCACTAATTTCCCCAAATAGTTTGTAGAGTATTGGAATCAATTGTTCTTCAAATGTGTGATAGAATTCACTAGTAAACACATCTGGACCTGGAGATTTTTTCCTAGGGAGTTGACTGATGACTTGTTCAATTTCTTTTTCTGAGATGGGGTAATTTAAGTAATTTAATTCCTCTTCTATTAATCTGGGCAACTTGTATTTTTGTACATATTCATCCATTTCCCTAAGATTGTAAAATTTATATGCATACAATTGGGAAAAATAATTCCTAATTATTGTTTTGATTTCCTCTTCATTGGAGGTAGAATCACCCTTTTCATTTTTGATGCTCATAATTTGGTTTACTTCTTTCTTTTTTTATCATATTGACTAAGGGTCTATCAATTTTATTGTTTTTTTTTTCATAAAACCAGCTCTTAGTTTTCTTTATTAATTCCATAATTTTCTTAATTTTACTTTTATTAAGCTCTCCTTTGGTTTTCAATATTTCAAATTTAGTATTTAATTGGGGATTTTGAATTTGTTCTTTTACTAGGTTTTTCAATGGCATGCCCAATTCATTGACTTCCCTTTTCTCTAATGTAATCATGTATGCACTCAGGAATATAAAACTTCCTCTAAAGAACTGCCTTTAATGTATCCCACAAATTTTGGTATGTTGTTTCATTATTATCATTCTCTTGAATGAAATTACTGATTGTTTCTATAATTTCTTGTTTGGCCCACTCATTCTTTAGGATTAAATTGATTAATTTCCAATTAGTTTTGAGTCGGTCTTTCCATGGCCCTTTATTGCATATAATTTTTATTGCATCATGATCTGAGAAGGATGCATTTAATATGTCTGCCTTACTGCATAGAATTGTGAGGTTTTTATGCCCTAGAACATGGTCAGTTTTTGAGTATGTTCCATGACTGCTGAGAAGACAGTATATTCCTTTTTATCCCCATTCAGTTTTCTCCAGAGATCTATCATACCTATCCTCTCTAAAATTTTGTTCACCTCCTTAACTTCTTTCTTGTTTATTTTGAGGTTGGATTTATCAAGTTCAGAAAGGGAACGATTAAGGTCTCCCACTACTATAGTTTTGCTATCTATTTCTTCCTCTAATTCCTTTACCTTCTCCTCTAGGAATTTGGATGCTCTACCACTTGATGTATTTGTGTTAAGTACTGATATTGCTTCATTCTTGATAGTGCCTTTTAACAGGATATAATTTCCTTCCTTATCTCTTTTAATTAGGTCAATTTTTGCATTTGCTTTATCTGACATAAGGATTGCTACCCCTGCTTTTTTAATTTAGCTGAGGCATGATATATTTTGCCTTTTACCTTTACCCTGTGTGTATCCCTTTGTTTCAGATGTGTTTCTTGTAAACAGCATGTTGTAGGATTATGATTTCTAATCCATTTTGCTATCCATCTCCGTTTTATGAGAGAGTTCATTCCATTCACATTTACAGTTATGATTGTTATCTTTTTCTTTCCCTCCATCCTATTTCCTCCCCTATTAATGTTCATATTTTCTCCCTTGTCCTTTCTCCCCTTAATAGTTTTCTTTTTGACCTCTGCCTCCCTCAGTATTCCCTTAGCCCCCTCCCTTTTCCTCCCCTTCTCCATTACTTCTTCCCTCCCTACTAACCACCTCCCCTCCCCTTTTGTAGCAATTTCCACCTCCTACTGCCTGTAGGATATTTTTATACTTAATGAAGTATGTTATTTCTTGTTCTCACCAAGAGTGACAGAAATAAATCTCATGTGAAGCTCCTCTCCCTCCCCTCTTTTCCTCTAAAATGATACTTTTTGCCTTTCTTCTCCATAGAGTCCTATGCTTAACTAGTTCTTATTCCCTCCTTGCACCAGAACCAGTGAGGGAAAATCTCATATGATTCTCCCTTCTTTTCCTCTGCTATATTATTTTTATGCCTCTTTGTGTGGCATAATTTACCCTTTTCCACTTCATTCATTCCTCTTCTTCCATTGCAGTCCCTTTGTAGCCCTTAATAAGATTTTTTTAATCATCATTTTGTGTATTTTATACTCATACCCTCTACTTGTCTACAAACAGTTTGCTCTTATTAAATAGCAGGGTGTGTATGTGTGTGTGTGTGTGTGTGTGTGTGAGTGTTTACCTTGTTTACTTTTCTATGTCACTCTTGCATCTCATAATTGAAGGTTGAATTTTCCATTGAGCTATGGCTTCCATCAGGAAGGTCTGGAACTCAGTTATATCACTGAATGACCATCTCTTTGCCTGGAAGAATGTGCTCAGTCTTGCTGGGTATGTGATCCTTGATTGTAACCCAAGCTCTTTTGTCTTCTGGAAAATTGTATTCCACTGCCTCCAATCTTTCAGTGTAGGGGCTGCCAAATCCTGTGCGATCGTTACTGTGGACCCTCGATATTTGAATTGTTTCTTTCTGGCTGCTTGAAGTATTATCTCTTTAACCTGGTAGTTCTGGAGTTTGGTCACAACATTTCAAGCACTTTTCAGTTTGGTATCTCTTTCAGCAGGTGTCTGGTGGATTCTCTCGATTTCTATTTTACCATCAGGTTCTAGTATCTCAGGGCAGTTTTCCTTAACAAGCTCTTGGAGAATGTTGTCCAGGCTCATTTTTTCATCATGATTTTTTGGTAAACCTATGATTCTCGGATTATCTCTCCTGGATCTGTTTTTCAGGTCAGTTATTTTTCCATTGAGGTATTTTACCTCTTTTTTCTAATTTTTCATTCTTGCAATTTTGTTTGACTAATTCTTGGTTCCTCATAGAGTTATTTGTTTCAATTTGGTTGATTCTAGTTTTTAGCAAATCACTTTCCTTGGTTAATTTTTGGAGCACCTTTTCCATATCATACACTTTTCTTTATAGAGAGATGTTTACTTCATTATAATGTTTTTCTTACTTCTTCAATTTTGCTTTTGAGAGAATTATTCATTTTGTCTTCTATCTCTTTCATTTGATTTTCAAAGTTCCTTTTGATCTCATCTAGGAGAGCTTTCTGTGCTTGGGACCAGTTCCCTGTTTATGTTTCAGCTGTGGGTGTGGAGTCCACATTGTCTTCCTCTGAGTTTGGTTCCTCCCTCTGAGGATAGTAGGACTCCAGAGTCTTTGTAGTCTGCTTTCTACCCATGTCGAGGCAGGGCCCTGGCCATGCCCTTCCTCTAGGTATCTCAAGCCTTTACTGTAGAGTGTTTTGCTCTGGGGAAATAATTACTGTATTTTCGGGTTGGGCGTGGGAGGGGGTGTTGGAGCAAGCAAGGTTCACTCTGTCATCCTGGTCTTTGGAGGTCTTTGGAGGTCCTGATAGGGGCTTTATTTTTTTAAATTTCTGGGCTATGAAGTAGTAGCCCCAGGAGTATTTGCTGTCCTGGACAAGGGCCCCTGCATTTGGTTCTTACCTTCCTCTTTCCAGTCCCAGCCCTTTGGTGATAGGCCTGGGAGTGGCCCTTGTGGTTGGTGGGATGACTTCCCCCCCCTGCCCTGAGTTGATCACGCCCCTTCTGGACCTGCCTCTGTGTGCCACTCACCTTCAGGCCTCAGGACTAGCATAGTCTGTATCATTGTTGGCCTGGCTTGCACAATTTATTGTCACCCCTTATATTTCTTCACCTTACTACAGTATTTAATGTGGTTGACCATCCATTCCTCTTGAATACATACTTATACGTGGATTTTCCTGATACTGCTCTCAACTTCATCCTTCACATGGCTAGCCACTTCTCACTCTCCTTCGTTGGAAGATCATTCATGTTCCATCTCCCATTGATAGTGACACCTCAAGGCTCTCTTCTGGTCTCTGCCTTCCTTTCTTTCTATGCATTCTTGGTGAACATATTAACTCTCAGATATTCAACTATCATCTTTATGCAAATTACTCTCACATCTGCAAATTCAGTTTAATCTGTCTCCTGAGTTCTAGTCCTGAACTGAGTTCTAGTTTTGAATCATCAACTGTCTAATAGACCCCTAGATATTCAGTAGTTATTTCAACTTCCAAATAAAATTCAATTCCAATCCAATCCAAATTCAATTCCAAATACAAATTCCAAAAACAGAACTCATTTTAACTTCCCAAGCACCCTCTATTTCTAATTTCCTTATTTCTGTCAAAGAAACCACTTTCTATTCAATCACCAAGTTTGTAAAATTGGAGTCAAGTTTGTCTCTTTACACTTTCTCAACTCCACCACAAATTAATTACTTGCCAGATTTTGTTTACTCTATCTTTAGTACTCTTTCACATATTTCTTTCTCTAAAGTTAAATGAACACCATCCTAGTCCATACTCTTATTACCTCTCTACTGGACTATTCAGAGAACCTCCTAATTAGTCTCACCCTTTCCTATTTCTTGGATCACCAGTACTCAGTGGTATGTTTGCAAAGTCAGATGGTCGGCACTTTGGAAGTGCAATGGTCTTTCTAAGATATAGATCTGACCATGCTACTCCTCTACTCAAAAAACTACAGTGACTCACTTATGGCCCCTAAGATAAGTTAACATTTTATCTTTTGGTCATTTAAAGTCCTTCTATGTTCTACCTTTTTAGAGTCATCACTAATTCCCTCATTCTATGATCTAGCCAAAAGAACCTAGTTACTGTCCCACATGAAAAACTTCCCTTCTCCTCTTAGAATCCCTGTCATCCTTTAAGATATAGCTCAAGTTCGATCCCTTACAATCTGCTTCTACCCTGATGACCTCAATTATTAGTGTCCTACAACACAACTCCCCAAATAGTCTGTAATTACTACAAACTCGTGTAGATTTCTTCCACACATCTACAATAAAATGTAGGTTTCCTAAGGGAAGAGACCTTTGTTCATGCCATTGAATATGCATAGCATATATGAGGCACATGACAAATGCTTGCTGAATGAATGAATGAAAATTATTCACTGATGTGTATCCTACAATTACAGTCCAAATTATTTACCATTTCATCTTCAGTTACTCATTTCCTTTCCCTGTGCCTAGTCATCTCTCTTCTTGATGATTTCATAGGACTTTTCCTGACACTCTGTTTTTTTCTTTCCTGTACAAACCTATATTATAATTATTTGTATATACATTCTTCCCAGTTAGATTGCAGGCTCTTCAAGGACAATGACTTTAACATTTTTATGCCCCCATTTCCCAGCATAATGTCTTGCACATAATAAATACTATAATGAAATAGTTTACAAATGGAAGTAAATATTATTTAATTGGTTTTGCTGTCAATATAAACAATATAGAGAAAATGGAAACAATTGAGGTAATGACATACACTACTAGTAGAAAACATTTGGTTTATGAACTGAATAAGAGAAAAAGTCTTTTTTCTTTTAAAAAGTCATGTAAAAGTTCTTAGAAATTCAATATGCATTGCTGGATAAAGGAGTAGAGAGTGGTAAAACTTTAAAAGTAGGTAGTGCTAAAGCAAATCTTACAGAATGAATAATTTTTGAAAACTGCTTAAAGCTAACACTAGAGAAAGACAAGCATAATCTAGAAATATCCACTGGGTTTCACACTCAATACTTCAAACATTTAAAGTTTTATCCAACTTGAATGAGCTACTATTAATTACTTGGGTATTTTTATTTGCACTTACCTGCCATATAGATGGGTTTCCAATATTCATGCTTTCAGTCACAAAAAAACAACAACAACAACAAAAAACCCTCTAACCTCAGTGTTTTCTGTCTTGGAATCTCTTTACTTGCTTGGACTATTTTTTCAGCATAACTGAATAATGACCTCTCTCAAGGGTATACATGAAAAAAATAAACATATCAGGTTCAATTGAGCTTCACAAAAATTTTAATTTTTGTAACTGGAGGGGTTGCTGATAGAATTCATCAATCCCTGGTCTTAGCTTTGGTTTTTCTGATTTCTCAGTGTTCATTAACAGGATATTTGATGGCACAGACATCATTTGACATCTAGTAATGTTGCAAGTATTGTTAGTCTCAAGGAACAAACAATAAACTGTTCGTAGATTTTTTTTTCTTTCTCTATACCTTGAGCTGTCTTCCATTTCTGTTTCTTTTATCTACCTTTTATAGGTCCTGTTGATCTTGGAACCAAAGAGAAAAGGCAAAAATAAAAATTTGTGGGGGGGGGGGGTGGAGGAAGAAGGAATATCCATACATTGATAAGTATAATATTCTGTAAAGGAAAAATAATTAAATATTTATGATGTAGAAGATGTACACATAATTTGTTAGCTATGGGATGCTCTCTATTTAAAGGGGATTGAGGGGTTGATCAGGGGAGCCCATGATTAATTTAATCAACTTTCAGGGCATGAGCTTTTCATGGGTTCCAGAAATCATCTCCCTTTACATAACATAAAAATGCTCACTACAAGCCTTTTTTTAGAGGACACAGACATCTCAATAGGCTTTTTTTTTAATTTTTCTAAGCAATCGGGGTTAAGTAACTTGCTCAAGGTTACACAGCCAGTTATTTCTGGGTGTGGTGCTGAGTGTCTGAGCCCAGGATTCGATCTCCAGGTCATCCCAACATTGGAGCCGGTGCTCTTACTCACTGAGCCACCTGGCTGCCCCTTATCTCAATAGGTTTTAAAAGCAAGGTGCTGCCTCCAAGATGATTTACACCGTAAGAGAATGGATCCTTCTCAGAGAAACTACACCTCTGTTTAAAGTACATAAATGCAATGATAGACCATCTTGACTCTTTGTACATTTTTGTGGATGCAGGGACAGAGGCTTTCCTTGTATTGAAGTCAGACCATCATGTGGAAAAGTTGATCTGTGTTTTGAGGTAAATGGTATGTCAAAGTGGAGAGATCTATAAATGCATACATTCTAGTCCATCAAGTTGCTGCGAATGGTTGACTGAAGGAAGAAGACATGTGATATCCACATGCTTGTCCACAGTTTTTTGAATACTGCTCAAAGATCAGAGAATGTACTTTCCCAGATGAAGGGATGGCACAAGCAAAGGTATTGCCAAAGTTTTTGCATAAGCACATAGCAGAAGTCTACATGCATTTTCTCATGTGGTCCAAGGGTTTTTTTGGATGATGTTACTGAATCCCAAACTCCTGTATAGTGAAGGTGGATTTTGATTCCTTGGGCCATATGATCTGTAATCTAGCCTTCTAGCCAGAGAACAGAGATTTTGTGGACAACTCTCTAGCCATGGATGGAAGTTAATTCTGTCATGACACCAAGATCAAATGTTCCCAGATTTGAATGTATAGGAATAGGAATTGGACTTTAAAGGGAGAGAAGAAAGTTCCTTGAATGACTTCTTTCCTGTACAATGAAACCATGGCAGAGAGATAGAGGTAAGAAGAAACTGAGACCTTACTCAATGCACTATTAAAATTAATTTTACAGACAGTGAGCTCTTGATGCAACTGGGAAGATATTTGTCTCCATAGTAGATCCAAAGAGTATATTTACTTTTCAGAGTAGTCCAAGCATTCAGAGAGTCTCTAGAGGTTAAAGAGGAACCCACTGAAATGTTGTACCTATCTTTGTTAAACTGCTACAATTACTTTACATCTTCTACATTTTCTCTGGGGTGAAATCAAAGCTGTACTACACATTAATCTCCATTGGTTCTTTGACTGTTTTATGGGAGCTGGGCATACTGTTACCCACATTTGGGAAAATCAAGACATAAACTCAACTTAATCTATTTTTAGAGACTCTTTCTGGTTTAAAGTCCAGATGGAGGGAATGATGCTCTTCCTGCCTGCACAAGAAAAAAAAAGAAATAGATCTCCAAGATTAGATCTATTACCAATGAACATAGATCCCTGAAGGATTGAAGGAGGTCTGGGGCTTGAGGTACATCTATAAGAGAAAAAAAAACATAAATATCTTCTGATCTGCTAGAACCAGGCAAAGTTAGTGATTTCTATTCTACTCTATTCTCTCTTCTGTTAGAAGATTGTGAATTCCCCAAGCACAAGAATGGAGGAAGGATGAGCCTGCTGTGTCAAGCCCTTTCATATTATTACCTGAAGCCAAGATTAATCATCTTTCTTCTGGGTAGAAACCTCCTCTGCTATAAATTTCAAAACTTTTATGGGAGCCTCAAAGAAATAGAAGTAGTTCTTGGGAATTGTCCTTGCTTTGTTTAGAAAATACCCATTAGTTCCCTAGGGCTACATACGCCCAGTGGATTTTGGGAGCAAAACAAAACACAGTACTATTCATTCCCATGTGATATAAAGTAGTACTCTGTTTCCTCACAATAGCCACCACAAAAAAACCCTTATGATTAGCTTTTTATACATTTTTACATGTCTATCCTCAGAGTTTGTCACCATTTTACATTTGCATTCAGTTTAGCACAAAAAGACAAAAACACATCTAGCCTTTAAAATGTATACACTTAGCTTTTTAAATATTTGAAGTTGTTAATTTTTGCTTTTATCACATAAATATCTATCTCTCCCTCAACTCTCAGAAAATAAATTCTTATAAGAAATTATAAAGAAAAATTAGTTTTAGAAAACTAAAAATCAAAAAAGTCAATCATTACATGCAGTATTTCACATATGAGGTACTTTTTATTGCCTTTTCTTTGGGACTAATCTTTTTCATTTGATTTTCGTTATGTTATTGTTCTTTCTGTTTTTATTGTCATGATCATTATATATATTGTTTTCTGGTTCTACTTATTATATGCTACATCAGGCAATATAAGATTTAACATTGTTTTATAGTGAACTTTGTTTATTCTGCAGTAGACCAAAGCAAAACATTCACAGAAACCAAAATACAGAATTTAAATAAATAAATAATGACTTAACACTACTGTGGGCCACATAGTTTTAAACAAAAAGTATCATTCAGGAAGTCCTTAACTTAATCAAACTTAAGGAGCAGTCCTCCTTAAGAGATACAAAGTACAAAGGTCTCCCACCTTTAAGTCACATACTCTTTTTTTTTTTTCAAATGCTTTATTAACTTCTGGTTTACATCATTCATTTCCACCAGATTTGAATTTCAAAATTTTTCCCTGTTTTTCCCCTACCCACCACCCCAACCTAGCAGTCCCACAGGATATCTGCTCCTCCAATTTGCTTTCTCCCATAGCCCCTTTGACTTTAACAATAGGGCATGGTGGATCTCTATGCCCCAATGCCTGTATATATTATCTCCCAGTTACATGTAAAATAGTCATAATAATTGTATTTATATAATTTTAAACATTTGATTTTAAAACATTGAATTCCAGATTAATACCCTTCCTCCCTTGTCACCCACACTTACTGGGAAGATAAGCAATTTAGTATAGGTTGTACATGTGCAGCTATGCAAAATATTACCATAGTAGATATATAGTAAAAGACTGAGTATATTTCCCTCCCTCCTATACCATCCCAGTTGTTCTGTTCTCTACTTTGATCCTGTCCCTTTTCAAATGTGGGTGCCTCCAATTTCCTTCCCCCCCCAGTCTGCCCTCCCTTCCATCATCCCCCTTCTCATCCGCTTTCCCCCTACTCACATGTAGGGTGAGATACCCTATTTACTGTGTATGTCATTCCCTCCATGAGCCAAATTCAATGATAATAAGGTATTCCTTTTTGGCTTACTGTTCTTCCCTTCCATAGTAACCATTTTCCCTTGCCTCTTCTATATGAGATAGTTTACCCCATTCTGTCTCTCCCCATTTCCTCTCGCTACATTCCTCTCTCACCTAGTAATTTCACCTTTAAGTATCATCCCTTCCTATTAAATTGGTCCTGTGCCCTCTATCTATGTATACTTGTAAACATATATACATACATTCACATAGGTATTCATATGCCCATATACCCTCCTATATATATATTCCCTTCAACTATTCTCATACTGAGAAAAGTTTCATCAGTTACAATTATCATTTTTCCATGTAGGAAATTAAATAGTTCAACTTTGATAAGTTCCTTATTTCTTTTCCCTGTTTGCCTTCTCATGCTTTTCTTGCTTCTTGTATCTGAATGTCAAATTTTTTGTTCAACTCTGGTTTATTCATCAAGAATGCTTGAAAATCCTCTATATCCACTGAATGAGCATATTTTCCACTGAAACATGATACTCAGTTTTGATGGATAGGTGATTCTTGGTTTTAGTCCCAGCTCCTTTGCCCTCTGGAATATCATATTCCAAGATGTTCGATCCCTCAGAGTAGAAGCTGCCAGATCCTGAGTTATCCTGATTTTATTTCCACAATATTCAAATTGTTTCTTCCTGGCTGCTTGTAATATTCTCTCCTTCATCTGGGAATTGCAGAACCTGGCTATAATATTCCTAGGAGTTTTCTTTTTGGGATCTTTTTCAGGAGGTTGTTCAGGCTGTTGACTCTCATTTTATAATTTCCTTGCATCGTTCTCATTTCTCTTCCCAATTTTTCCTACACTTATCTTATTTGCTTCTTAAGGTCCTTTATGGCCTGTAACCAGCTCGTATTTTTCTTGGAAGCTTTTGGTGCAGGAGTTCTGACTTCACTGTCTTCCTTCTGCTCCATGCTTTGATCCTTTTTATTCCCAAAATAGGAGTCTAATGTTGAATTGTTTTGCTGGATTTGCTTCCTTTGCCTGCTCATTTTGCCACTCTATTACTTGACTTTTGGGATTTTTTCCACAGTAGGACTCTGCTACCAGAAAGGGGAGCTTTGTAACAAATGCTGGTGTTTTCTCAACTGCAGAAGATGGTGCCCTCTCTGAAGCCTCCTCATGCTCTGGCAAGCTGGTCGCATACCCCAGGACCTCCACCCTAGACCACAATCCAGATCCAAGCAGGTTAAAGCAAGAGTGATTACCCCTCAGACTGGTCTCTTGGTGCCCCTACACTCTGCAGGCCAGGAGCTGAAGCTGCCATGTGGGGGCAGCTGCACAGCCACATCTCCTTAGCAGCTTCTGGCCCCGGGGGAAGAGTTCAACACTCTTCCAACTATTGGATCCCAAATCCACACTGCACTGACCTCTCACTTTGTTCTTCACATCTATATGTTGATAATTCTGGAAATGGCCACAGCTGCTGGTAGTCTGGAGTCCTTCCAGCTGGTGGTTGGTCAGGCCTGCCCTGGGGTTAAAACCTCTCTGTGTGGCTGACTTTGTCTCCCAGAGCCCTTCGCTGGCCAATTCTTGCCAGTCTGCTGGGATGTCCTCAGCAGGAGGTCAGCTTCTTTGTGTCATTTTGTGGGTTCTGTACCTCCAAAGTTTGTTCAGAGTCCCCTTTTACATGAATTGGGGGAAGTGGAAGTTCACATTGTCTAAATCTCTAAATCAGGAAGTCTTCTCCAAAATTTAATATATTGGTCATATCTGGAGCTAGAAAGAATAGGAGAAAGGAAGAAACTTGCCTGAGTCATATAGATAAATGGTCTAGTTGAGACTAGAACCAAGGTTCTCTCAGCATTGAGTCTAACAAGAATATGCTCCATAGCATTAAGAGGCTGAGAAATGTGGCAGAAATAGCATTTGACTTAGATTTAGAATTTGTAGCCAGAGAGTATTTGACTAGCTTGACTGATATTTATCATGGTAGCTGTTTGTCTCTTATTGGTACATCATGTTGGACTTAAACAATTAAGCCAATAAAAGTTTCATTTTGGTAGCCTTGCTCAGATTACGAATATCTGAATTCAAGTCTTAGTATCTATTTGACTTTAAGTAAAAAAAAAATGTTTCTCCATTCTAGGCACAAGTCCTTCATCTCTAAGAGAGGGGCAATATACTCATGCTACCCAGAGAGGCACTGTGGATATGGGATAGGGCATGCTGAACTTGCAATCATAAAGACATGAATTCATCTCCTGCTTCTGACACTTCTTACTTATTTCTCTAAGTCTCAGTTTCTTTTCTGGAAAATGGACATAATTATATGCACAGAGCCTACTTCAGAGGGTTGTGAGTCTACTCCAGCAAGTGCCTTGCAAACTTTAAAATTCTAGATACATTTCTATTATTATTATTATTATTGCCGAAGAAGGTAGCATGGTCTAGGGTATATATCACTGATTTCAGAGTGAGAAAGAACTGGGTTGGAATCCTCTGACATAGTGGCTGTGTGACCCTAGGCAAGTCAACTAACCCCATTTGCTTCAGTTTCCTCATATGTGAAAAGATAAGGTTAATTTCTTCTAGATCCAGATCTATGACTCCATGAGCCAATCATATGATTTGATGTTCACTATTGCTTAGGAAATACTGATGAGGTTGTGTAGAGAGTCAGATCTAAAATCCACATACACTCTGTGCTGATAGGTCTCAATGAGTGCTAATAATGAATCCCATAAATAAGTCCCATGTATTTGAAATTACAATTATTTTTACTATATTATAATTTATATACTGATACTATATATAATTACATTATAATATAGTAAACTATGCAAAGTTGTAATTATGTTAAATATATTTATTGGTTCCAGTCCAATATGAAGTTCAAATAAAATAACTACTTTACCTTAAAATAAAGAAAGAACAGGAGAGGATTAGAACCTAGCCAACTGATGCAATAGACCACAATCCTAGAGCTAAAAATATGAGTACTACAAACAAAAAGACTAACAGTGAAGATCACCAGAATGAATGTCAAAACACCAGAGATTTGGACACGAGGTCTGATTCTCAGTCAATGGAAAGCTTCATTATTGGATATCCAATTGCAATGAAATTCCATTTGGACTTTCTGTTTCCAGTCTTTCTTCTTTCCAATCCATCCTCCACAGGGTTCCCAAAATGATCTTCCTAATGTACAGTTTAGACCATGTCATCACTAAGCTCAAAACGTTTCAGGGGCTTCCCATTGATTCCATAAAATGCAAACTCCTTAACCTAACATTTTTCTATCATATTTCTATCATTTACCTTTCCACTGATTTCATACTCCTCTTCTTCACAAACATTGCACTCCAAACAAATTGAAATTGTCAGCAATTCCTCTTACTCCACATTCTTTTCCCCCCTTTAGTCTCGAATATATTTCTTCTGAATTTCAGTCTCTCAGCTTAAGTACCATAACCTCTGTGAAGCCTTCCCTCATTTACTCAGTTGTAAGTGCTTTTTCTCAACTTAATTTTCCTGATCTTTTATTTATTTGTGCAGCTATTATATTTCTCTAGTAGAATGCAAACACTCTGAAAACAAGGTGTTTTATTTTCCTCTTGTCTTTTTTTTTAAGCAATCAGGTTTAAGTAAGTTGCTCAAGGTTACACGGCCAGTAATTTCTAGGTGTGGTGCTGAGTATCTGAGCCCAGGATTCGATCTCCAGGTCATCCCGACACTGGAGCCGGTGCTCTTACTCGCTGTGCTACCTGGCTGCCCCATTTCCTCTTGTCTTTATAGTCATAGCTCCTAGCAAAGTTCCTTTCTAATTTTTAAGTAGTCTTCCTATGGCATAGTTTACAGGATGTCACCTCTCAGCTCAAAACAGTCGTACTACTTGTTGAATTGAACTAAACTGAATTGAAACAAACTTTGGTCATTCTATCAGTCTTATGTCCCCTCTATGTACCCACCCACCACACACAAATACACAAAGTTTCCAACTAACAAAATCAAATACAAGCATACAAATAAAATTAAATGATTGTGGGTGTTTTTAACCTATATGGAAAATAACCAAAGACTGAATTTGGTCAGATTGCTTGGCATCCTCTAAATAGAGAATCTGTGTTCCTGAGAGGTACTGAGTATCTTAGAAATGGTTCATGTCCCATTAAGGAAATACATTATGTCATTAGATCAGTGGTTCATTAAAGAAGGGCTTTGTGAAGTAAGGCCAGTCTTCCATTAGGGAAGAATGCTATGTCCTAAGATCAGAATACCATTACAGAAGATATTATGTCCTTCGATCAGTATCCCATTAGAGAAGGACATTATGTTGTAAGAAATGTGCTTGATCAGGAAAATTAATTATTTCAAGTCATCAATATGCCTTCAGGGAAGGAGATCATATCCTTATATCACAGTGCATTAAAAGAACCATAATGGAAAACATGTTGACTAGGGAGTCAGGAGAATTAGGGTCTATTACCCTCTTTACACACAAAGAGTTGTGTGACTCTGGGTCTCATACAGCTCTGAGAATTCATGATTCTATGATTCTATGGCCAATGTTCTAGTCCAAGACCAGTATCAAAGAAACAGGTCCTTTATAGAATGTCCTCACAGAAATAAAATCATCATGTCTAGTTAGTAGCCTAGATTTCTGACTTCAAGTTAAACGCTCCTTGATCTGTTCATTAAATAACTTCTGGGTAATGTTTTGGTTTGAAAAGCTCAACCCTGTCATTAGCATTTTATTACACTGGTCTCTTTTCAAGGGCTAAATATTTTTAAGATGCAACATAGGATAAGTTTGCTTTATACTTATATTGTACTATAATGTTATTGTATTAATCTAATTAAAGCTACTAATCAACTATTTTACAACCAACAGAAGTAACCTAGCTTTCAAACTGCCCTCCTCTAAAACTATCTGATCACAGATATTTGGGCTTCTTTCCTCTTCCCAAGAACATAATATTGAAAAGTTTGGGTGTCCCCCAAAGTGTTCATAGTAAGTTTGCTGGTAGGTTTTCAGACTATTTCTCTGTACTTTTGCTGGCTTCTCTGAAAAGATCCTTCTCCAAAAGCCCACAGGATTCTTACTGTCTTGGGAGAGGGAAGATAGTCTTGTACTTGATGAAAGCACTTAACATTGGATATCTTTGGATTTCTTGTTCATTATTTTATGTAGTGAGCTTTTTTCAGTCCTTTCCTAATTATACATGGGAGATAGGGATCCCCTGTGACTTCTATCTTCATCTCACTTTTAAGTTTTTTTTTTTCCTTCACCTTCTTTTCATTGTTTTACAAAGTAATTCTGGCAGTGTCTGATATTTCTTATATCTTGAAACTGCTCAATCTTTTCTTGAAGAAATAACTCATAAGTTATTGGGAAACATTTCATAATGGATATAGTGTTGTTCTTAAAATCAAATATACCTCATTTCAAATACTACTTTTGACACTTAATGACTCTATGACCACAGGCAAGCCACTTATCCCCACTCTGCCATCTCATTTTCCTCATTTCTAAAAAGTGGATAATTATTATCCACATTATCTCAAAGAATTGTCATGAGGCTTAAATAAAGTAACATAAACAATGCATCTTATAAACTTTACTGTGCTGATTGATTTGTCAGCTATTATTTTAAAGTTTCAGAGTAGTCTATATAACCCTTTTTTCTTTTTCATTCCTTTATACCAAATCTTCCTTGTGCTCACTTTCATAGTGAACCCACTGAATATCAAAGTATCTATTGACTTAGTTTGGAGGATACTATCCAGTTCTTCTGAGAATTCCTTGACTTCATTTTTACCATAGATCATAGGATTATAGGTTTGGAATCATAAAGTTCAACCTTCTCATTTGAAATGAGAAAACTGAGTAACAGAGAAGTTAAAGGAAGTATCCCAGGTCATAAAAGTAGTTAGTGGAAAAGTTGGACTTGAGTTTGGGTCCCACGATTGCAAGTTCAACACTCCATGTTCAGTTTTCTTTCCACTCGACCACAGAATGCCCATAGGCTGCAGCTGTATGCATGGTGGCCATATTTGCTTATTCTCATAATGGATAGTGCAAAGTATAGTCATACCATGAGTTGTTAGATTTGTTGTTGTTGCTTTTGCCATTGGGTTGACCTAATGCAACTAGTTCATTTTAGTTCATTTTCTTGGATTCTTTGAGTTTACTGTAATATCATCTGGTGGTACAGTGAATAGAGCACTAGCCCTGGAGTCAGGAGGACCTGATTTCAAATTCAGCCTCAGACACTTAACACTTACTAGCAGTGTGATATTGGGCAAGTGACTTGACCCCAATTGCTCTGCCTTCCCCCTTCCAAAAAGAAAAATAAAAAAAAAAGAGTAATAGTTTTGTTTCCTCATCACCTATTCTAATTCCTTCAATTACATTTTTTCTTGTTCTATTGTGATAGTTAGTATTTCTAGTACTATATTGAATAACAATGGCAATATTGAGTATCCTGATTTTACTGGTGAGGTTTCTATTTTATTCCCATTACAGATAATTCTTGTTAATGGTTTTAGATAGATACAAGTGATCATTTTAAGGAAAGCTTTATTTATTGCTATGCTTTCTAATATTTTAAATAGAAATAAGTGTTGTATTTTGTTGAAATTTTTTTCTACATCTATTGAGATGAATAATATGATTTTTTTCCTTTTTGTTATTGATATAGAGATTGTGCTGATAGTTTTCCTAATATTAAATTTGTCCTCCATACCTGGTACTGACTATACCTGGTCATGGGGTGTGATCTTTGTGGCATGTTGATCTAATCTCCTTGTTAGTATTTTATTTAATATTTTTGCATCAATATTCATTTGGGAAATTGTTGTATGATTTTGTTTCTCTTTTTGTTCTTTCTTGTTTAGGTATCAGCAGTATAATAGTGTTATAAAAAGAATTTGGTAGTATCTTTTGCCTATTTTTCAAAAGAGATTATATAGTATTGGCATTAATTGTTCTTTAAAAGTTTGGTAAAATTCACTTGTGAATTCATGTAGCTCTGGTAATGTTTTTCCTTAAGGAACTCGTTTATGGCTTGTTCAATTTGTGTTTTTTATTTTAATAGGCTTATTTAAGTATTATATTCCTCATATTCTGGGTGATTCATATTTTTTATAAATATTCATCCATTTTAATTAGAATGTAAGATTTGTTTTCATATAATTGGGTAAAATACCTCTTGCTAATTGCTTATTCTTTTCTTCTTTTGTGTTAAATTCACCCCTTTCAATTTATATACTTGTAATTTGGTTTTCTTCATTTTATAAATCACATTAACCAATGAATTATTTATTTTTATGGGTTTTTCTCATGAGTTTCTAGTTTTATTCATTAGTTTCATCATTTTCTTACTTTATCTTATTAATCTCCCCTTTAACTTTAAGAATTTCAAATTTGGTGTTTAATTGAGGATTTTATTTTCTTTCTTTTTCTAATTTTTTAGTTGCATACCTAATTCACCAATCTACTCTTCCTCTATTGTATTTAGAGATATACATTTTTCTCTAAGTACTACATTACATAAATCTTGCTATGTTGTCTCATTACCCTTTTCTTTAACGAAATTATTGATTGCTTATTTTATTTGCTCTTTGATATTCATTCTTTAGAATTAGATTATTTTCTAATTAATTTTAATATGTTTCCGAGGAACTTTATTGAAAGTAATTTTATTAAAGTATCATTTAAAAGGGATACTTTAATGTTTCTGCTTTTCCCTATTTGGTTGTGAGGTTTAATTTTTTTATGCCCTATACATGGTCAGTTTTTGTGAAGTTGACTTATAGAGCTGAAAAAAGTATAGCCCTTTCTATTCCCTCTTAGTTTTTTCCAAGGGTCTATCATATCTAAATTTTATAAAATTCTATTCACCTTCTTAATATCTTTCTTCTTTATTTTTGATGACATGTATTTGGTTCTGCAAGGGGAAAGCTGAGATCCCCACTAATATAATTTAACTATTTTCTTTTCTAACTTATTTAACTTTTCTTTTAAGAATTTGGATATGATACCATTTGGTGCATATATGTTTAATATTACTGACTTCGTTGTCTATGATACTTTTTAACATAATGTAGTTTCCTTGCTTAAATCTCTTAATTAGATCTATTTTTGCTTTTTCTTTGTCTGAAATCATAATTGCCATCCTCTCCCCCCATTCTACCCACCACATTAATTAAAAACACTATAAATCATAAATACAGAGTTTTAAAAAGGAGTTTTACCAAGTGAAATTAAAGAAGCAAAAGATCGTACGTATAACAATGTAAAAATTGTTTTTGTACAGTGCAGATTCCACGGCAACAACCAACAAACTCTCCCAAGAAACAATGTCTCTCTAGGTTATTCTCCAGATCATGCAAAAATTTACCTTTTTGAAAGTGAGCAAGGTTCGTCTAATTTAATGATGCATGTCTCATGCAGATTCAAAGGAAAGGGGATTATTTTATCCATTTTCTTATTGCAAGTTAAATAATACATATGTTTTTTAAAGTTCATAAACAATCCAAACAGATTATGGAAAGAAGTTAAAGAAAGTAACTAAAATAATACCCTTTTCCTCCACAATTTCTTTTCATTTTCCTTCTCCATATGTCTATGCTGTTTTGTATAAATTACATGGATTTTATGTCTCTCATGACAAGGCCTCAATTTCATTTACAATCTCTACAAGTATTCAGCTTACCATTGGCTATATTTCCTGTTTCCCTCCTATTTTCCTATAAAGTGAATTCTTAAAAGCAGAGCCAAAGATTCACAGTGAGTGAACAACTGTTCGTTTAGAAATCCACTGTTTGGAAAGCTTATCAAGTGTTTAAGGGCACTAGATTACGACTCAGTGAATTACTATTTTCATGCAATAAATACTGGTAAAATTTTCATTTCAGAAGATTCATGCTATTATACTTCTACCTAGGGAAATAGAAGGGTGAACAAATAGCCGGGCAGCAAGGTGGCATAATGGATAGAGCACTCATCTTTCAGAATTCAAATCTGACCTAAGACACTGACTAGCTTGTGACCCTGGCCAAGTTGTTTAACCCTATTTGCCTCTGTTTTCTCATCTATAAAATGAGCTGGAGAAGCAAATGGCAAACCACTTCAGTTTCTCACCAAGAAAATCTCAAATGGAGTCACAAAGAGTTAGACATCAATGAAATGACTGAACAACAACAATAATAACAATGTTACTGATGTAAAGGAGATTCAAAAATATTCTCAGAGCTGTGGAAATTCCTTTTACCTATACTAAGCAGTATTTCTACATTTTAGAGTCTTAGAATGTTTCTTGGGTCTCAGAGAGTTTAAATGAATTTCTGGAGGTCTCACTGCTAATGTTTCAGAATCAGGGTTTAAACCCAACTTAAGCTCTTTATTCTTTGCATATGTAGATGTCAAAGAAGCACATTCAAGCTTGATTCAAAGATAGAATGGATTTACTCAACAGTTTTCTTTATCTGAGTCTTTAAGCAAGAGGGAGTGACCACTTGATGGGAAGGTTATGGGCCAGGGAAATCAACAAGCATTTATCAAGCCCTTACTATGTGCTAAGCATTACGCCAAATGCTAAGAATAAAAAAGTGAAGGAAGGAAAGGGAAGAGGAATAAGCATTAATATATCCTCTCCTATTTGTTAGATGCTATGTGAAGCACTTTTTTACAAATATTATCTCATTTGTTTCTCACAAATGTAAGAGATAAGTGCTATTATTATCCCTATTTTATAGTTAAGGAAACTGAGGCAAACAGACATTAAATGACTTGAACAGAGTCATAAGGATAGAAAGTCTTCATGTCTCTGGGCCTAACACATTGCACCACCAGAGGCTTAAAAGAAAGTAAAAAAATAAAAATAACTATAACTTCAAGAAACTCACAGTCTTAATGGGTAAGATAAGATGTAAACAGCTATACACATAAAAGATATATGCAGATAAATGAGAGATAATCTCAGAGGAAGGGCACTATCAGGGGGGAGATTGATGGAGAGAGACAGGGAAAGGTCTTATGAAGAATATGAAATGTCTACTGAGTCTTGAAGTCAAGGGAAGCAAGGAGGCAGACAGGAGAGAGAATTCGTCAAGCACGGGGGACAGCCAGAACAAAGATGAGATTTGACAGCTTGATTATCATGTTGGGGGAACACAAAATAGGCCTTTAATGATGGATTCTAACATATGTGGAGGGCAGTAAAGCACAAGAAGACTGAAGAGTTAGGAATGGGTCAGGTTGACAAAGCTTTAAAAACCAGAAAAAGGATTTTATATTTTATCCTGGTGGTAATCAGAATTCATTTTAATTTACTGAGCTGGTCAGATGAGCATTTTAGAAAGATAGTTTTGAAAACTGAGTGAAGGATGAAATGAAATGGGGTAAGACTCGTGTCAAGGAGACCAACCAGAAGTCTATTGCAACAGTTTAGGTATAAAGTATTCAGAGTCTGCATCAGGGCAGTGGCAGTGTGAGTGGAGAGAAAGGAATAAATATGAGAAATGTAAAAGTACAAACAAAACCTGGCAATGGACTGAATATTTGTGATGAATACTACTGAGCAATAGAGGATGACATCAAAATAGCAAGCTTGGGTTTTGGGAACATGATGATAACCTTCAACAGTAATGGGGAAAGTTGAAAAAGAAAATAATGAGTTCTGTTTTAGACATGTTGGTTGATATACACACACATATGACATCCAGTTTAATATCTCCAATAAGGAATTGGTGATATGAGAGGGGTCAAGAGATAGGTTAGGATTGAATAAATAGATATGAAAATTGGGACAGAATTCTGGTTCGCATACCTGTTGAACTGCATGGCCACTGAGGCCTCTTCTGGATGATGAATATTCACCTAGCCACAGAGATATAGAGACAAATGGAAAAGCAAAACATTGTCTCAGCTCTACTTTGACGCTAAGACTATGTGAATATGGATAATCTATTTTATCATTTTGGCTGAATTGAAAAGCTAGAATGATAGAATTATAGAGTTAAAGTTGGAAGGAACCTCAGAGGACATAAAGTCCAACCTCTGCCAAATTCATAAATTTTATCTACAATATTCCCCATAAGTAATCACCACTTAAAGAGCTCTACTGAAATGAAACTCACTATCCCCCGAACCATCCAACAGCAACTTCTATTTTGGAAAAGTATGATTGTCAAGAAGTTTGTTACTCTCCCTATCTCTCTTAAATTGATCAAATATATCACTACCTATAGTTTCCAATCCTTAATTTTATGTCTGACCTTCCAGGGGCAATCACAACAAATTTAATCAATTCAGCCTGATTCAATTCAGTAAGTATTTATCAACTTTCTACTAGGTACCAGATACTCTGTGCTTGGGGAACCAAAATAGTCTCTTCCATTAAGTAACCTAAATTCCACCAGGGAACAACAACACACATAGAGGTACATATAATTAAAATATATACAAAGTAAACATAAAGTAATTGGTGAGGTGAGACAGAAACGCTTAAAATAAGGAAGAGGGAAAGGGATGAAAGAATTGTCAGGAAAGTCTTCCTCTACATTAAATGTCATGCTAATCCATTTTTTATTAATTCAAAACATGTATTAATCTGAAAATGTTTACCCATACTTTATTATAAACCATAGCTAAAACTAAATTATTAGTATAGATGATGTCATTGAGAAACTGTCATATACTTCTTGCAGGGTTGAGAAAATTGTTAATGTTTTTGCTAAATATGTTCTCTATAAGGTATAGTATTACTAATCTGACATGATTTTGAATCCTAGGTAGAGTTCTATGAAATGATAATAAAACAATGCATTCTAGTTGTATAACAAGAATTATCAGAGTTTTCCTCTTGATCAACTGAGTCAAAGAGCATGGGACCCAGCACTGTAAAAAGCTCTACAGATTACTAATCATCTCTGTCACAGTTCCATTTTATGTCACTAATTAAGGCAATATCTACATTTCTAACTTTTTGGTGATGAAAACCTCGAAGTGGATCTGATCTGAACACTATTAAAGGGTTAGTCCTTAACATTCTAAGCAGTCATTTTAAGTCCACCTTACTATTCGTTTAGCCCATGAACTTCAGACAGCCATAAAGCTCAACTCGAGGATATCCCCCTTGTGATGTGACAGAATTATTGAAGCTCACCCAAGTGCTTACCATAGCTTAAAACTCACAAACAGCCCCAGCACTGTAATGATCTGGTCTGTGAGTAAGGACAACATAATCCATTTCTAAGTGCTCCTTTCTCCCGATAATTAAAGTGATCAAGTGCCTTGGCTTCTTGCCACCTAGAAAGAAAGTAGCCACATTTCAAGTCATGGATTGGCCTATTTATTATTATTGTTTTCTTTCTGAGCACCAAAATGTGTTTGATGCTTTCAGGAGCCCAGTTAGACTCATTTACTGGAAACATCATCTAGTTGCTTTAGTAACTGTTATTCTTAAACAGAGAGGCTTTGTTTTATATATATATATATATATACACCATCTTTAACCATTTCAGTTTACATATTAAGGATCAAATTAATGAAAGGATGAGTGACTTGGCCAGGTCATTCAGGGTGTTCAGACCATAAATAAGAAGTTATAGCTGTTGTATGTCTGAACTCCTTCCTCTCTGAGAAATATTATTTCTATGAATATATGTCTTTATAGTTTCATTTTTAAGAACTCTCCCTCTTCCATTGAGTCTAATACAAATAATTTTGTTTATTATACTGGAATACTTTCACAGGAGTTAAAAATAGCTACTATGATGTCCTTAATTATCTGAATATTTTCTATTTTTCCATTTTATAGTTATCTCTTATTCTTTACATAGTCTTCATATAAATGAAGTTTCCATTAATTTGTGTAGGTATAATGAGCAAAAAGATGACTAAGGACAAAAAAGCAAGAGCCAAATTCAGTCTAATTTTATTGCATGACTCAAATCCTGCAATAGATACAGGCACTGAACTGCCACTTATAAAGAAAGGGAACTTCCATTTAGGATTTTTCTACAGGAAATTAGAGATGCAGTGACTAGAGATGTTTCTGAGTATTCATGATAATATTCATTCTGACTTAAGTGTTCTCAGAATTTTCAGATCCACTATCCCAAATGTGATTTTGTACATACTAGGAAAGAGTGCATATCTCTTTTGTTTCCCCTAGTTCTGGAGAGGAGAAAAAATGTGCTAGGCAAGTATAAATTCTACACATATTTAGGTTCCTGTAAAGATAAATTCATAATTCAGTCCTGAAGTGTATCACTTAGATGACATATACAAAGATTCAGATATTTAACTGAATATAAGCATCCAGTTTTGGAGATCATTTATTCTAACTTCTCATTCTATAGTCAAAGAAAAAGAAGCAAATTGACTTTGTTTAAAGTCACCTGACTGTTGAGAATAGAATTAAATTTAAAGAATAATAATAGCTGAAATTTATATAATTATGATCTTCAAAGGATTACACATACTTACAAACATTCTTATTTTATGATCAAATAGGTACTGAGATATGTACTCTAAAGCTGTTATCTAAATTTTAAAGAGGAGGAAACTGAGACACAGACAGGTTAAACGACTTGCCCATGGTCACAAAGCTCAGAATGTTAATTATAAGATTTGAACTTGTGCCTTCCTGAATCCAAGGCCATCATTCTATTTGTCTGCTGCACTCCACTACAATTAGTATTTGCTGTTTGAACAATACTGCATCAAAAAATGAGCCTGCCTGGATAATGTGTTTTCCTTAGATTGTTTAATTGGTATTTAATGATCTTCTGTTTTAATTTGGTTATTTTTTCATTTTATACTTAATTTCATCTTGTTTTGTGCTCTTTACTCAATGATTTTACTTTAATTCTATAACACTTAAATTTACTTTGTAATGCAAAAGAAATAAAAAGTTCCAAAAAGAATAATTTAAACATCAAATGCATCCCACAGTAATTTGATATTAGAGTACTTTAAAATAAATTGTACTTAATTAAGCATGCAAATACACTAAATACTTTAAGCATCCAATTAGGAAACCTAACTGAAATAATTGCACATTCACTGAATTGTACCTTTCTTCTAGAAAGATCCTAAGTTGCTTCTTAAATCTTTGTCCTTGGAACAGAAATATAATCACTCTTAAGCAAAATGATGGTGGTGAGTTTATTAACGTAAATCTCATTATATTAGTTTATAGACTCTTTGGGCCTTAGTTTATTCATCTGTAAATTGGGTTATGGACTTTATTATCTCTAAACCTCCTACCTTTTCTAAAATTCCACAGTTTTTAATATAATAACTATGATCTGCATGACTTATGAATTAGAAGAAAGCCCCTGGTATATGACGTAGAAACTCTGTGGGTGTTCTATGGAAGATCATGGACAACAGTCACACAAAGTGATGAGGTACAGGTAGATTTTTAGCTGCACCAATGGAGGAAATACCCACAACCATAAAACCCAACTGAACTTTTGTATTAGACAATTTGCAGAATGAAAGGATAGACACCAGCTGCTATTTAGTTTAGTTTGTAACTGAAAAAGACTACCCTTTACCAGGCAAATGATAATTCAGAATTTTACCTAACAGTCTCAGATGAGGGTAAATATATTACCTACAAGCCCATTCCATTTTGAGTTAGTTCTAATTGTTTTGAATTGCACCAAACATAAATTTGATTTTTTTTCCATCTTCCAAGCATTTCTCCTAGTTCTTCCCTCAGAGGGGAAGAAGAAAACAATCTTCTATTCTACAGTCTTTAGAAAACTTAGAGACTGTGATAATGTTTATAAAAAGTTTTCTCTTTTCCCAAGTAAACATTTCCTGTTCCTTCAACCAATCCTTATTTACAATGGACTCAACATTCTAAATCTACACCATCCTGGTTGCCCTCCTTTTGAAGCTAACTAGATTGTCAATGCCCATCCCAAACTGTTGTAGACAGAACATAGTCATCTCCATGTAATCTTACCTTGGCAGTGGATCTGTCTCCTCTTTAGTCTCTGTTATCAATCCTACAAGTTTATTTATTAACTTGCTTATTTGAATTTCACACTTCTGTCTCTTGTTTAGATTACAATTCACTAGAACCCTTGGACCATTTTTAGGCAATAATAATAATTCCTCCCTCATCTTTTATATATGAATTCAAATGTTTTAGTCAAAATGTAAAACTTTACATTGTTTCCTACCAAATAGTATCATATTATTTGATTTAGCTTAATATTCTTGCTTTTAAAGAACATTTTGAATCCTATTAACTATTTCTTCTAGCCTTGTGGGATTTATAAATATGATAAACATTCCTTCTATGCCTTTATCCAAATTATTGATAAAGACATTATATAGTATAAATTAAGTCTAATTGCCCAGGATACTTACTCTAGTTAGTGATCTTTTTAATTTAATGATAAATTACATAGCACATTAACACTTGTGAAGTTTTTAAATATCATTGCATCTTCACAACATCCCTGGAAGTTATGTGCTATTGTAATCCCCACTTTGCAGATGAAGAAATAGAGGCAAACAGAGGTTAAGTGATTTGCCCAGAATCATATACTTAGTAAGTGTCAGAGGCTGAATCTGAACTCAGGTCTTCCTGGCTCTAGATCCAGTGTCTATCCAATGTGTTACTTACTTGCCTATAGCTCCATTTGAGATGTCCTTACAAAATAACTTTCAACCAGTAATAAATTCTCATTGCATTAAGACATTCATCTAGTTCTAAGTCTTTATAATTGCAGTTGGTCAAGGCTACATCTCATCTAGTTTTCCAGAAGAACTGTATGAAAGACTGCATAATGTTTTATTAAAATTTAGGCACACAATATCTAAACCCACCAGGTAAGTAACACTGAAAGTAAGAAATAAAGTCAATGTTGCAAAGCCTCATCTTGAGCTAACTATTCTGATGTGTGATTTCCTCCTCCCTTTATACTAAAAATTCATTGTAGAAATTTGCCAGAAAGGGAAATAAACTCATTGGCCTATAGGGTATAGTCTGCATTTTCTTTATTTATAAACGTTGACACAGCTATGTGGTATACTGGCCCTTGGGTCAGTAAGACCCAAATTCAAATTGAACCTTAGATTCTAGCTGTGTGACCCTGGACAAGTGACTTAACCTATTTCTGCCTCAGTTTCCTCAACTGAAAGAATTGTAAAATGAAGAGAAGAATAGCATCTACATTCTAGGAGAGTTGAGATGATCAAATGAAATAAAGTTTGTAAAGGATTTCATACAGTTGCCTGTACATAATAGGTATTTATATCACCCTCCCACCCTCACCCTTTCTGTAGTTCTATAGTGACTTTACAATTCTACTTATTCCTTTGTCCCTTAGCTTGTTCTTCCTTGCTTCTCTCTTGCCTCCCTTCCATCTTTCCTTTCTTCTTTCCTTCTCCAGAATTAACTAAAAACAAACAAACAAAATAACTTTAGTGACATAAATGGCCTCTGTGAGCAACTGGGCACATCTCTGAAGGTATGTTCTAAATGAATTGGTGCTCTCATCACAGAATTACTCCTAGCAATATTTTAGGATTTGAGACATTGAAGGAAGGGAGGGAAGGGAGGTGGAACACAAAGGGCCAATCTTTTAATTCTAGGTTTCTAATTCTTAAAATTGAAGAGATAAACCTACTACCTCTTGTTTCTTCAAATAATTGTTTTAAATCTCTGTTTGACTAGCTACAAAATGATGAGAATGTAGAGGGAGGATGGAGGGACATGGGACCAAAAATTCATATTCTCTACTGGTTGAGTTTTAATACTGATAGCACAAATTTAATTTGATCAGCACAAGGGCTAAAAGCTTAAGAAAGTATTTGGGAAAGATTAAAATTTTACCCTGGGCAGTGGTTCACTAAAAAAAAGCAAAAACAAAATCCCTTAAAAACAGAATTTTAAAAGATTCTGGCAATTTCCTTGTACCTCAGATATTTCATTCTTGAATCATGGAACCAACTAATTCCCATCCTCCTCCTTCCTTCTTTCCTTCCATCCTTCTTTCTCTGCTTCCTTCTTCCCTTTTTCCCGCAAAGGAAGTGTTCAAGATAACAACTGTCAATGTTAAACTCTATTTCTATCAAATTAATAATAAACAATGGCATACCATTTAATTTCATCTCTACAATCATTGCATTGTGAAAAATGAATAAAACATATTTTAAAACATTTACTATGTAGCATTCGCTGTGCTAAATGCTTTAAATAAAAGCAAAGAGAATCCCTGCTCTCAAGGAACTTATAGTCTAATAATGGGGGAGAACCTGCAAACGGAAATTGTTGCCAAGGATAGGCACTTTTGACTTGAAAATCCCAAGCATGGCACTGTATGGTTACTTATCAAGAAACTGACATAACCCAACCACAAGCAATGGCATAACTAATTTGACCATTGTTCCAGTACTGGGAAGAGTCCACAAGAAGATGGCTGGGAAGTAAGGACAGATAGGAAGGATTATTGGAGCCTGTACAATATAGGTGACACAGGCAGCAATGAGTAGAGTGGATCCCCAGGACAGAAGTTCAAGAGATAAAAGAGTTAAGCCCTTCAGGTCATATTCTTTGGTAACTGCAGAGTAGTGGTTAAGTCATATAGTATTATGCCCATTTTATGGATAAGAAAATTGAAGCTCAGAGAAGATAAATGACTTACCTACAAAGTCAAATAATTAATAAATATCAGTAGAGCCATTTTAACTCAGATCTTTCTGAATTAAAATCTAACACTCTTTTCTCTGGGCTATGTTTTCTTTTCACCACTTCCTTCATTTGTCTCATTGTGCTGACAAGAATACAAAAAAATGTATTTAATTGTGTAGTTTATTGTATACAACTATTTTTTTTCCCTATTACAAAAGCATAAGCCACATCAGTCTTGTTAATACTATGAGGTAGACAGTGGATCAAGAGAATGTGTGTCAAATGATGGATTGATGATTTATTTTAAAGTAATGTAATAATAAGAGGATAAATTTCTCTGAACATGAAAAAGGTTTTTCTGGGGGATAAGAGAGGAAATGTAAAGAACAAATGTAATCCAGATCAAAATTTTATGTCATTCTAATGATGCTTACAGAAATGAAATTGAGCTTTACAGAGGTGTTTTTTATTGGCTTATATATAATATAGAGTAAATTGAATTTATGAATTGGAAAATTTGCTACAAAGCAAAACACCACTTTTTATAGAAAAGTAAAGAAAAGTGGGGAAAGTAGTTTCATAATGATTTACCCATCTAACTACTCAAATTGACAATTTCACTGTTCATTAGTTCATACAAGTTATATTCAAGAACTTCTAAAGAAAAACACGAATGTTACTGCAGTACTTCCATTTTGGACCTAGGGTTTCTCTTTGTTGATAAGACATAAAAAAGTATGTGCCCCATTCAAATTGAACACTGAAGGAGGAATGAGGGCTGATGAGCCAAGAAAATGAGAAGGAAGAAGGGGCCCTTGAGGCTTAAAGAGCCTGTCAGTAGGCCAAGCAGCCTGCCCAGAAAGCATGACGGCTGCATCCCCGTGTCCGTCAGTCTATGGCTGGTTAACTCTGCTTGTTAAAAGTGGAGAGTTAACGAGGCTGAGGTCATGAACTCTGTCCCCTTGCAAGCTGCTCAGTCACACATGATTCCATGTTCCCAGGTTGCCACCTGACCATAACAAATGAGTCACCTTGGTCACAAGGAGTACTAGGTAAGAAATCGTATTGCATATTGTTAACTATCATAAATCCATCACCACTACTGGGAAAACAATTTCAAGTTCATGTCGTACTAAGGGTGGATGAAAAGCTTCATCTCTCTTTACAAAGGAGAGCATTAATTGAGTCTACAAATTCCACTGAATCTTGTAGGAAGACCTGAACTTAGCAATGTTCTGCCATTATCAGGACTATGATAATAATCATAGGTAGGATTTATAGAATGCTTTAAGGCTTTTAAAATGCTTTGCATGTAGTGCCTTTTAAATTATGCTTTTTTTAAAGATCTCTGATTAATACCCTTGCTAGTATGTTGGGTAAATGATCAAAAATGACCTAGGGTGATAATTTCCATTATGTAACTTGAACAGAAAATGTATCATAGGGTGGTACTTTCATGAACATGTTATACTAAGGGTAGGATGAAATGAAGCTTGGGGTAGCTAGGTAAAGCAGTGGGCAGAGTTTGCTCCACTTAACATCTGATCCTCATAATAACCCTGTGAGAATATTATTATGCCCATTTTGCCGATGAGGAAAATGATAATGAAGGAACTTAAGTGACTTGTCATGAATCACATGGCTGTAAGTGTCTGAGGTAGGATTCAAACTCAGCTCTTATCTTCAGTTCCATGGTGTCTCCACAATGCTACCTAGCTACCTCTAAGGACAAGAAAACATTTTTTTAATTTTGCTTACTTTGTAGTTACTTAAAGATTCATTTAAGGTTCTTAGTTACTTAGAGGTTCATCTACATGAACATTATCTGCGTAGATTTTGTGACATATGAATATGAGAGAGACAGAGAGAGACAGAGAGACAGAGAGAGACAGAGACAGAGACAGAGGGAGAGAGACAGAGAGAGAGACAGAGAGAGAGAGACAGAGAGAGAGACAGAGAGACAGAGAGACAGAGAGAGACAGAGACAGAGACAGAGAGAGACAGAGACAGAGAGAGAGACAGAGAGAGAGCACACCATAATGGAGAGAGAGAGAGCTGTCCTTGTAGTCAGGATTACCTGAGTTCAAATTTCATCTCTAGTTTTATGATCCTGGGCAAGTAAGCTACCATGTTGAATTCCCCAGGCATTTCTCTTATGATGATAACTTCTAGAAAAAATTGACAGTCTGCATTGGAAGAGGGAGGTGAACTCACCAGGAATTCCCTACTTGTAAAAAAAAAAAAGCCACAGAATTCCATCACTAATCCAGTCTTCCTTCTTATACACATGACCCTCTCCACCTAAGCCCACCCTCCCCCCCAAAAAAAAAGAATGTATAAAACAATTTCTCAGTGTGAAAATAGGTTTAACCAAAGATCTGCATATATAATCTAAGTGGAAATAAAAAGTTCTTTGGCAACTAATGCTCAAATGATTTGTGGACAACAAATAAAAAATGTCTTTCCCTTTGTAGTAGAAACAAATTGTCAACATAATACATTTATGTTTGTTATAGGCTATTAGTGACCAAGCAAAAATTAGTTTTTTAGTAATAGGATTATTCCACATTCAGCAAACATTTGTTATGGGGCTGCTGTGTCCTAGCTGTAACAGAAGAAACCAAGATCAATATAACCTGGTCTCTCCCTTCCCTGCAATTCAGTCCGTTCTTTTCCTACTTTTCAATACTGATCTCAGTGTATTACCCACCTTTCCTAGCTGTTCAAGATAACTAGATTGTTGTATACAGTCCTACAGCAGCATTGTATGAGGATTTAAGATAGAATAGTAAGGCATTTGAGCATGAGCTCCAACTAAAATAAAAAAACTCAGAAGAAAATGATTTTTTGCACAAATAAAGTGAATTACATTAAGGTAGCTGAGCTTAAGACAACAAGAAAGTTGAATGATTTGCGCAGGGTCACCTAGCTAGTAAGTGGCAGGTGAAACTGGCTCTCCTAATTTCCAGTTGAGTTCTCTTCCTGTTACATTACTTTTTCCCCCTCTCTCCTTCTCTCTTTGTATCAACCTAGTTGTCATTCTATCTCCCAAATCATCTTGTAGCCCTTCTCCAAAGTCATATCGACTGGCTTTGGGGCTCCTGCTATGGCATCTTGAGTCCCAAGTTAACTTTTCAGGATGAGTTTAAAGGACTGAAATATAACAGTTTGGACAAAACTAACGATTGGACAAAAGGAAAAAAAATACTCAAATCTTTTTGTCAAGTTCTCTGAACATCAAATGAGTCTATGCCCTTGAAGCTACTACCTTATACTCCAATGGTGTCATCTAGACTTTCAATAGTGTTATCAAGTTTTTATACATTGGAAGCTCTAATTTCAACATTGTATCAACTGAAAATGGGTGCGATTTGAACTCAAGATGAGCATAGTTTGGAGCCTTTTTAATTTGTGTGCTTTTTATAAAGATCTCTAAATAATACTCTTCCTAGTGTGTTGGGTAAATGATCAGAAACTACCTAGGGTGATAGTTTCCATTATGTAACTTGAACAGAAGATGTACCATAGGGTGGTACTTTCATGAACATGTTATATTAAGGGCAGGATAGAAATTAAGCTTGGGGTAGCTAGGGAAAGCAGTGGTGGAGTTCTGCACCTGAAATCAAGAAGATTTATCTTTCTGAGTGCAAATCTGATCTCAGACACTTAGTTTTATGATGCTGGGCAAATCACTTAACCCTGTTTGCTTCAGTTTCCTTCTCTGTAAAATGAGCTAGAGAAGGAAATCACAAAATATTCTAATACCTTTGCCAAGAAAACCGCAGATGAGGTCAGAAGGAGTCAGAGACAAGTGAAAACACCTCAAGAACAGCAATAACAAATGGAGATTAGTGTGTTTGTTTACTATTGCTTTCTGTTCCGCATGAGGATAAGTGGGAGTTAGCTTGTTAGCTAACCATTAGCTTTCCATTAATAATTTTCTTTGTATGAGGTAGACCATATTATTATACCAAGTTCCAATGGTAATTTTTAATGGTAGGTTATAGGAAATTGATATAAGCATGGGTTAAACAGTATAAAGACAAAAATTATTTTTAAAAGCACATCTCATTTTTTATTTGCTCAACCTATCTAATACTATATATAATGTATGTATATATTTATATATATACATACATACACACACACACACACATATATATATATATATATCTATATACCTGTATGTGTATTTGTCCAAATCTATTTTTTATTTGCTTTTTGGAGGGCAATTGGGGTTAAGTGACTTGCCCAAAGTTACATGGCTAGTAAATGTGTCAAGTGTCGTAGGCCGGATTTGAACTCAGGTCCTCCTGACTCCAAGGCCTGTGCTCTATACAGTACGCCACCTAGCCACCCCCCAAATCTAATTTTAAGGAATTATTTTCTTCAATGATCTTTGTACCTCTTTTTTATTTCGACCAGTTTTGGTTTTTAGGAATTCTGTCTTTCATTGAAATTTTGTGACTCCTTTCCCATTAAGAGTATTCTGATCTTTTAAAGAGTTGTTTTCTTCAGTGAATTTTTTTTGTCTCTTTTCCCATTAGTCTGATTTTATTTTTTATGGTGCTATTTTCTTTTGTACTTTTGTACTTCTTTTACCAAACTATTAATTCTTTTTTTCATAATTTTCTTGAATCATTCCAATTCCCCCATTTTTTTCTTCCTGATTCTTATCTCTTTCTTTAACTCCTCAATAAATTTGCGTGGGACTCCGGTCCAATTAGTAGTTTTCTTTGAAACTTTGTAGATGTTTTCAGGTTGCTGTCTTCTGAGTTTATATTTTGTTCTTCCTTAGTAGCTTTATGGGGTCAAGTTCCTTTACTGTTGTTTTTCCTTATTCTCCTAGCCAATTACTTAACTTTAAGCTTTATGTTAAAGCTGGGCTCTGCTCACCTGGGGTTGGGAGGCATTATCCTAAGCATTAGACTTCTCTATTCTGATATTTTCAGAGTTAATTCTAGAAGTCTACAAGTTTTCAGTGCTTCAAAGGTGGTGTGATCCAGGGAGATGTGTGTCACTGCTTTCCTTTTCTACCTTCTGGTCTTTACCCAGAAAGGGCCTTTACCTTCCTGCAACATTTGTGCTCTTTGGCCTTAGAAATGCAAATAAGACCAGTGCCTCAGCTCCCTCTTGACTGATCATAAGCAGTTATCCCCACCCTGGAACAATTACCCAGAACTACTTACGGGAAATAAAGTTGCCAAATCAGTGCCAACTGCAACTATTGCCAACAAAGGGTCACCTTTACTCTCTTTCTGACCAGTTATCCGACCCCCTTAATATCTCCTGAGAGTCCCTGAAACTGCTGCTGTTGCTGCTCCCGCCACTCTCCTGGCTACCTCGAGGACCCACTTTTGGTTCTGCCACCATTTTCACTCTAGACTGGCTCCAACCCTGGTTATTACAGACCTCTCCTGCTGAACTCCTCAGTTATCTTAACACGAAAAATGTCTTACTCTGACATATCATTGTCTATGCCATTACAAAATTTGATTTGAGGAGGTATTTTTAAATTGTTTGGAGGCAATGTTGGGAAAATCAGCTAGGTTGCTTCCTGTATTCTATCATCTTGTCTCTGTCTCCAGGTCCTTTAATTAATATATACATACATACATACATATATGTATATATATATATATATATATTTCAAATTAATCAGTTTCCCTTTTCATCCTTTGTATTTTATTTTATATTAAATAAAAATAGTTTCCTGAGAAAGGGTTCAAAGGTTTCATCATATGGGTGAAAGAAGAAAAAAATGTTAAGAATCCCTGCAAAAGCCACAAGATTAAGAAGCTGATTTCAGAGAGCTCTCAACTGTTTTACCAGCTCTGTAAACAATGAAGAGTTTATAAGTATGTAGTTCTATAAGATAGAAATTGGTCAGTCAAAGAGAAAGTCTATCTGGGTGTGCTTTTGCTAAAACATAACATTTCTATAGAAATAGTGAATGAAAAATTAAATAAGTGGTGTAAGATTGCCAAGATCTTTTATTTAGGTTTGTTTATGAGGCCTAGTAAATGAGTATCTAAGTCTTGGTATAATAGTATCCCTGGATGGCAATGAAACAGAATGTTGGTGGTGATAGAAGTGTTGGAAGGAAGGGTGAAAGGACAAAATGTATAGATATTGGAATCAGAAACTATAGTAGAAGCAGAGATAAGAAATTAAAAGTGTAATATAGTGGATCTCTGAACCTATTGTGGCAAGTTAATTCAGGAAACAGAATGGTAAGGAACTGACACCTCAGAAAAGTGGTATTATGCCTATTGAAGTTAGAAAGCAATTAAGAAAAAGTCCCTATAGCTAAACATCTGGAGATTTTACATGGTCCGGGTTGTATTAATAGGGAATCATATCCTATGTTAAACCCTCTTTAGCTATTTTTTCCCTTTGGAAAATCTTTTTCCTTGGTAATTTTTTTTCCTTTTGGTAAAAATAATTGGATATATGAGACTTTTAAAGATGACAAAATAGGAAAATGACAAGAAGTTCTATGAGAAAATAGGCACACATACACTATTGGTAGAGCTGTGAACTAATACGGCTATTGTGGTAAGCAATTTGAAATCATGACTGAAAACTAACTGAACTACATGCACCCCTTCCCCGAACTATGCCACTTTAGGCCTACCTGTATAAGAAGAAAGAAAGAGGGAAAAGAATATATAAACACATATTTGTACACACAAATGTGTGCATACATATACACATGTGTGTATTCCTTTTTGTCATAGCCGAAGACTGGAAATTATAAGAGGGCAGTCACCTATTGGAAAATGTCTGAACAAATTATGGTACATGAATGTGATAAAATATGATTTTACCATAGGAAATAATGAAATACGGAGTTTCAGTGGAAAGTAGGAAGATTTCTGTGCAAAATGTAGAGTGAAATAAGCAAAACAAGAAGAATTTTATATATATATATATATATATATTATAGAGAGAATATTCAGTTTACTTCAGTGATAAACTGTGATACCGGAAAGACTGAAGATCAAACATATTATTCACTTCCTAACTTGGTTGGTTGTTGCACTTCATTCTCAAAGAAAACAAAATGACATCACTATGTTGGGGTCAAAACACAGTGTGTCTGACTGTGGCTCATCAAAATAACATGAGCTTGGAGGATCTACCACAGGGCACAAATAGTCCATATGAACAATTGGAGTAAAGATATCTCTAAATTTGTGCATCTCACTTTACTGCTATTCTGTTTTGCTCATAGAACACAGCACTTTCTTTGATGCATGCACAGGAATGCCACGCTGGGCAGTCCTGTGCCAGTGTCTCCCATGTCTCCCATTTGATTCCAAATTTCTTCAGAGAGACCTTGGTAGTGTCCTTGCATTCCTTCTTCTGACCTTCATGTGATCATTTACCTTGTGCGACTTCTTTGTGAAATAACCTTTTAGGAAAACATTTGTTTGACATTTGAAGAGTGGCCAGCCCATCAGAACTGTGCTCTCTGCATCAGAATTGCTTGGCAGTTCATCTTGAGAAAAGGCCTTAGTGTCCACTATCTTATGTTGCCAGTTGATATTCAGAATCCTACTAAGATAATTCAAATGGAAATTATTCTATTTCCTGACATGACACTGGTATATCTGTCCAGTTTTCATAGTCATATGACAATGAAATCAGTACAGCAGCTCTGTAGATCTTGAGTTTGGCAGGTAGCCTAATACCTCTTCACTCCCACAATTTCCTTCAGAGCTTCCCAAATACTGAGCTAATTCTGGTAATATATGAATCAGCCTCATCATCTATGTGCACATCTCTGGAAAATATATTGCCAAGCTAATTGGAGTTTTCCCCATCCTTTAAAATTTCTTCCTTTGTTTTAACCATTGGTTCTAGTTATGGATGGAGTGGTGCTGGCTTGCTATGAATTTTCAATCCAAAATTAGCACAAGTGGCAGAAAACTCATCTATACTCTGTTGTATCTCAACTTCAGAGTTTGCACATCATGCACCTGTTATTATCTGTTAACAAAACATCATGCACAACTCTCCCTCTATTTTAGTCTTGACTTGTAGCCTTTTCAAGTTAAATAATTTGCCACAAGGTGGTAGCTGACCTTGATGTCATTTTCATCATCATTAAGGGCATGTGACAACATCACTGAAAACATAATGCTAAAAATGCATTTGAAGAAACACACAGACATGCTTTACTCCACTGGTGACTGGGAAAGTATGAGAACATTATTCAATATCCAGAACCCATCAAGCATGCCTTCATAAAAGATGTACAATGCAGATGAACTTCTCCAGGAAACCAAATTTTGCCATAATCTTTCATAAGCCCTCAGAACTGATAGCAGCAAAGATCTCGGTCAGATTTATGAAATTGGTATGCAGATCTCTGTTTTGTTCTTGGCATGTCTCCTGGAAAGAAACACTATATCAACTATTCCCTGGCCATTTCTGAAGCCAAACTAGCTCTCAGGTAGATGGTCATGCTCCAGATAAAGTATAAATCTATTAAGGAGAATTCTGCCAAGAATCTTGCCATCAATGACTAAGAGAGAGACATATTTCCTTTCACTTTATATAGATGGCCAGTGCAGGCATCCTTGAATTCCTGGGGACTACCTCCCCTTGTCATATAACCCTGAAGATTTCAGTCAACTTTTGAATTAATAATGGGCCCCCTGCCTCATAAATATCTGCTAGAATACAATCAGCACCAGGTTCTTTATTACACAAGAGGAGTCTAATGACATCCAAAACCTCATGTTCAGTTGGAAGTTCAACTAGAGAGCAATTGATATCTGCACAAGGTAAATGGTTACTGGCTTTAGCATTGGTTGGCGACAATCTATTGAGAACACTATGAAAGTGTACATGACCCTATGACAATGGAACCGCATCTCTCCATGAGCATGTCCTTATCGTTAATCAAAGTGACTCCATCAAAGTTGCATAGTTGAAATGAACCATAGTTCTCTGGCCCCATAAATAGCTTTTAAGGCATCACAAAAGTGTTTTGGATTTTTACTATCAGCTTAAAATTTAATTTCATCTGCCTTCTTACTGAACTGAGAATCCTGTATCTCTCTAAGTTTCACTTGCATTTTACTTTTTTTTAAATTTTATTTTAAACTTAAACACCAGAACACAAATATAGAATAGATAAAAGAAAGACAAGTATATTATGCACTTAAATATTGGAACTTAAATTGCACTTTACTTTTGATGAAATTAATGCTGACTTCTTAGAGACAGATGTATTATCCTACTGGTAAAGCCTGTGGCATTCTCATTTTTTGTTCAGTAATTTCTAAATTTCTTGATCATTTTCCTTAAACAAATCGATGTTTCTGAATTCTCTGGCCCAGATAAGTAAATGTGGTGCTGTACATCAAGTTTCTGAATGCTACCTACTTGTTTTCTGCTCCACTGTTACTAACTGTGTGTTAGCTCAGCTTTCTTTCCATGTTAGCAACAAATTGTTCACACTCAGAGAAGTATTCTAATCTATTGACATCAAGTCTTCTGGTCTGTCTTTCCTTGAGGCGGCCACTTTTCTTGAATGCAATTGTTAATTTGAAGAGGATAAGTTGACGATTAGTTCAGTACTCTGTGCTACATATCACCTAAGTCACTCTCAAATCTCTCTCTTCTCCTTAAAATGACATTCTTTTAAATGTCAATGTTTCCTGTGAGGGTACATCCATGAGTATTCATTGTGCTTTTGCAATCAGAAGACAGGGTTGGTGTTACGAAGTTCATGAGATGTACAAGTCTTTAGCAGTAAGTGACCACTGCTATTGCTATTTCTGATTCAATTCCTCCCAAGAACTCCCTACCATATCTGACAACCTATGCTTACTCTGGTGTTAAATTCACTCTGAATTACAGGCTTGTCTTCTTTTGGCAAATTGATAATGAGGTTCTGCAGGTCTTCATAAAATTTTCTTTAACATCATCAGTGTGTGTCGTGGTGGGAGCATACACACTGATGATGGTGGCATGGAATTTTCCTGCAAGTAGCAATGACATAATCACAAGGCTGTTTCTCATGCTTTTTGGTAAGCATACAAGCTCACTGACCAACTTACACCATCTTCATGGCACCCCCCTACATTTTGACCACTCCAGAAAAACATGTAGCCAGCTGTAAATTTGGTAAGGGGGCCTTAATTTGCCAGCCTTATTTCACTCAAGGCAGCTATTTGTATGAGATACCTGCCAAATTCTCTCACAACAGGAGCTGTTGATCTTTCAGATCTAATGGATTTCATGTTCATAAGTGTGCACCCATTCTGTGTACTAATGGTGAGAATTTTTGTATATTTTTGTGTGTATGTTCTAACCACAGGATAAGATCCCCATCTGCTGTGGTAAGCAGGCCAGAGTTATATGAGGTAGACAACTTTCCTTGAACTTTCCTCACTCTGGGGATAAGCAGTGTGGTCCTTAAAAAGGTACTGCTCAGGGGGAGCAGAGCCAAGATAGTGGAGTGAAAGCAGGGACATACCTGAGCTCTCTCACAAATTCTTTCAGATACCTCTTAACAAATGAATCTGAAAAAAAAATTCAGAATGACAGAATCCACTAGGAGACAGAGTGTGGCAGATTTCCAGCCCAGGAGAGTTCAGTTCGATTGATGGGAAAGACCTGTTACACCTGACTGGGAGAGTGCACAGCTCACGGGTCTACACCCAACCATAGTGGAATGGGAATGGACTACACTAGACTGAATCACTGGCAGCAGTGGCAATTCCCAAGGAGTCTGTTGGAGTTGGGTGAGACAGAGGTGCAGATCCTGCAGCCGTGGTAGCAGCTACTCCTGAGGCTATCAGCCCACAGGCTAAATATTTGAAGGTCACCTACTTGAACTTCTGGGAGTCAAGATGGCAGAATAACTGTAAGTGTTCTCAGTCCCCCTCCCTTGATGATTTTGAAAAACCCACAGAATATTGCCCTAGGAGAAATCCCAAAATAGGGGAGCCAGCCGCAGTAGGGGTACAGTAGTCTTTTAGCCTGGGAGGTAGAGAGATCAGGTAGAGTACCTCTTACAGTGGCTTCCCAACAAGTTCCATCTCAATGGACCAACAGGTGATTCTGACCCCCAAGGGGGTGGAGCTGGCAAATGCCAACTTCAGGACCCCAGGCATGCCTTTACACAGCCAGGGGAATTGGCAGACACCAGTGCAGAAGACGGCTGAGGCTATCCATGCTATAACACAGCCCTAGGGAAAGAGGAGACTTCCAGTGGCCAGAAGACCCCTCACCCACACCTCACACCTTGAGCTTCAGTGTAACCCTGGAAAAACTCAGAAAGACATCACCTGGCCATAATCCTTGACACACACCAGCTAACTCCAGCTCAGCACCAGGTAAGCTGCGGCATTATATAGCTTCTAGCTGGCAGAACCAGCATCCACAGCACACAGAACCAGTAACCAGACCCCTAGCTGCCAGCACGAGAAGCTTGGGACAGAGCACCCTGTGCTCCAGAAGCAGAGATCCACTTTAAAAGCCAGGAGAAATCACAATGAAGAAGCAATCTCGAAAAACAAAAAACATAGAATCCTACTATGGAGACAGGAATAAGCAAAATGCAAACTCAGAAGAGGATAGCATTGACAATATACACACAACTAAAACCTCAAAAGCGAATATGAACTGGTCTCAAGCACAAAAAAAGCCTGCTCAGATACCCAGGGGTGGCTGAATCCCACTGCTTCTTCAGTTCAGTGAGATGACACTGCGGCATGGGTCACCTCCATGCAGTGTTGGGAAGACAGCTCCCAGTGTATCCATACCTGCTGCTTTTTCAAGAGAACATGCTTGAATCTTATCAGTGGTATGAGATTCCTTCTATTGATTAAAAGGCAGGTCTGGTTGGTGAAAAAGATTGATATAGCATGTAGAGTATGGTGGAATACCACTTTATTGTCACTTGCCTGTTGCCACAGGATTTTGAGTTAGGTAAAATTACTGAAATGGTATGGGTGATATCTTTTGAATCATGTATAAATTGGATTTAAATGACACAGAGTTGCCAAAGTCATTAAGAGTCCAATGGCCAGACTAAAGCAAGTTTGCTGATGATGGCTTAGTATGTAGGAGATTATCTTGGCATCTTCAGTGTCTAACCATGCTCTAAGCATCCTACAGCACTTGCTTCCTCTGACTTCATTGTCCATTGGAAAAAAAAAGTGTTCAAATCTGCTCATTTTGGGGGGGGTCTCCATATGCTTAGGGGAGATACTTCTCTAAGTCATAATGGGTTTGAGGCTTGTTGGTAATCCTGAATTTGGTTTAGTCCCTCTATTAAAACAGTTTACCAGGGTGTGGCCATTGCATATACTACAACTTCTTGGAGCCACAGGTAAGATTTGGGTGGCAGGTGGGTATCAAAGGTGGAAATCAACCCTGAAAAGGGCTCAGCAGCCCTCACACCAGAGGTACTAGTCTTTCCTGGACACCTATACATCCCTCATTCTAAAGACAATGAACACTGTAATGCAAAAAGAGATATGCATTGTAGAGCATGACCAACGTAAGAATTTGTTATCTTGGATTATACGTTTTTCATTATATAGATATTTTTTTTTTTTCTTTTTTTTTTGTTTTTATTGAAATGGGGGGGGGGGGGAGGAGGCGGCTAGGTGGTACAGTGAGTAAAGGGCTGGCCCGGAAGTCAGGAGGACCTGAGCTCGGTTCCGGCCTCAGACACTTAACACACACACACAAAGACTAGCCTTTTAACCTTGGGCAAGTTGCTTAACCCCAATTGCCCTCCAAAAGGAAAAAAAAAAAAAAAAGAAAGAAATGGGGGAGAATATTGGAGGTATAGATAAAAAATGTGTTTAAGACAAAATGACTGGATTGTTTAGATGAGAGGATCTTAATCTTATTTGTGTTGTGGTCTTTGGCAGTTTGAAGATGCTTAATGCTAATAGTTGCTTTATGTTCATAATTAAAGAAAATGCTTAATTTTAGATAGAGGAAGTTCTTGTTCTGGTATCTGCTTGAAATGTGTGTATATGTTTATATATATATATATATATATATATATATGTGTGTGTGTGTGTGTGTATGTTTGTATATGTATGTGTGTATGTATGTTTGTCTCTGTATATATATGCATGTATACATACACATATATATTTTATATGCACATATGTATATATACATATATGTGTGTATATACTTAAAATTTCATTGTGAACATTTATACTTCAGAAATAGACAAACACTACAAATTAGTGCTTGTTTTGTTTTCTTTTTAATTGTATAGGCTTAAGAAAATAGTGTAAACAATATAGATTAAATTGAAAGTATGTCATGAATTAATTTTTGCTTTTAACAAAAGCAGTAATTAAACATTTACCAGGGTATCTCTGATTAGAGTCTATTTTTTTCCCATCAAATTTCATGACCTTTCTGAAATATATCTATTGAATCCAAGTAAAGAACCCCTATATTAAATGATCTCTGAGATCACTTCTAGCTCAAAATTCTATGGTTCTAAAAATAACCTTTTTCCATCAAGAGTGTGGTCATTTTAGAAACTCCAATTTGACCTGGTAAATAGAAATAAATATTCTTAAAGAGAACCACCTTTCTTCAAGCTGTGAAACAGTGGGAAACTAGGAGGAGATTCAGATTCCTACATCCCAATACAAAGTATAAAACACTGCTTCCTCTTCTATAAATAATGAGAAGGTATAATGAGATTAGAGTTGCACATATTTCAGCATACTGTCACTTTAAAGGAGGGAGAAATAGTGAAACATAAAAGCTCTTGCATAATGTCACTGTCATTAAAGAAAAAAAAACCTAAGAAAATTTTTATTTTCATAATTCTGATTAAGTTTCATTTGCCATGTCCCAGAATAATGTCTGTTTTTCAAAAAAAAGAAATAAACCCATGATTGTGTTTCTTACTGAGAATAAAATCTCTCGTAACTGTTTCTAAAGTTAATTAATAAAGATCTAGTGTGGTGTTAAATTATTCATCCCACTTTTAGTATTTTAAAACTCAGGCCATCTGGGATTAAGGCTAAGAAATATGCTTACCACTAAGTTCTGCATTACTGTACAGTCAACACTGTTTAATGGATTTCTTCCTACTATTAAGATTTATTCCAACTCCGGCTATTTGGTATTTTGCTTTTCTAATATTAAGGCATTCTCCTCACAAGGAATAGTAAAAAAAAAAAATTATCTCATTAAACAGAGAAAAACAGTATTGACTGCATTTGTATCATGTTCTCTTTTTTTCTAACACCAAGTTTACACAATACAGTGCCTGAAAAAAAAACATAGTATTATTTATATATTTCTTACACTACTTTGACTGATACTATATTTTGGAGGGTAGGAGGAAAGGCATATGGTACCTACATAACCAGTTGATAGCTTTTGTATCTTGATTAGCTTCTAGAAAGGGCCATAGAAGTAATCTAGTTCAACTCCTTTATTTTATAAATGCAGTAGATGAAAGAAGTCAATTGATTTGAACACAGATAGTGACAGAATTGGGATTTGAATGAAGGTCTTCTCACTTTGGCTCCACTACCCTTTTTATTACACTGTGCTTCTTCTTAACTGTTTAGAACTTTTAAATAAAATTCTTTTTTCCTCCACCCCACCTCTCACTTCTACAATCCACAGCATAATTAAATTGAGAAATCTTATGATAGAGGGCATAGGAGAAACACTTTGCAATTAAAGTGCCCCAAGTTTAAGTCCTACCCTTGACAAATGTTAGAAGGACAACCTTGACTTCATCATTCTGCAAGTGACTCTCTAAAACTATGAGAGGTAGAGAACATGCTCAAATTTTATCAGTGGTATGAGTTTCCTTCTATTGACTAAAAGAAAGGTCTGGATGGTGAAAAAGATTGATTTAGTATGTAGAGTATGTTATAATACCACTTTATGTATACTAATTGACATGGTACAGTTAGCCTTTTGACTATTAGTTATTTGGCCTTCATTAATATGGCTGATAACTATTGCTTCTGCTATACTTCACAACACATTTTATTTTTGAAATTAGCAAAATACAGTCTATACAAGCCCAATCACTAGCAAATGTATTTGTCTTTTAGTTCAATAGTAATACCACCTGTAACATTTTAATAATTTTTTTATATTTAGCACTTTGAGCTTATATATACTGTATTGTCTCATCCAATTCTCACAAAAATCATTTGAAGTTGGTAGGATAAATATTATTAAATCCATTTTACAGATGGAAAAAATTTGTTTCTGGGGCTTACTTTCTTAAGTTCCGAAAGCTAGTAATGTCTCACATGAGAACTTGAAAGCTGGCCTTCCAATTCCAAGTCCAATGCATTGATTTTGTTTTGTTTTGTTTTCAGGATTTCATAGTGGCTCTACTAGATAAAATCATATTGAATTCCCAATTATACAGAATAGTAGAAACATGTTATGTTACACTATGATTAACTGAACAACCTGATATCAGAGGTAGCAAATACCTCTGTTAATTCTCAAACAATTGCATTTCAGTATTTTAACATTAAAACGGAAGTAATACTGAATGCATTATACTTTGATGACCCAGAAAACATTTTGGAATCTGGCAGTGCCTTAAGGCATTATTTTGCACCTCGATACTATATACCTGAAGGAATATTTGATTTAAAGTTTCTGTAGTTGTATGGAATTTTTGAAATTTCACAACATAGACCACAGACATTAGCAGGTAAATACTAGGAAATTGCCTGAGGCAATAGAGGTTAAGTGATTTGCCCAGGGTCACATAGCAAGTTTTCAAAGATATGATTTCAACTCCTATCTTTCTGATTCTAAGGCTAATACCACCTCTACTATGTCATGTCGCCTTTAGCATTTCTCTACAATTGTTTGAGAAAAAGAAAATTGCTGGTTTCAGTTTTTTGTCTTTTTTGACTTCTGATTGAGTGGTAATTTGTTACATTTAATAAAACTCTCCCTTTCTATTTTTTAGTGAACTAAGCTGTCTTAGCCACATCAAACATTTTGACCAAGTTTAACTTCTCCTTTTGCATGTTCCTACATTAATTTTCCATATATATGTAAATATATGTATGTATGTATATATCCTATAGATATAGATAGCATACTATTATTTAGATGTGTTCCAGCTGCTATCAAGGGAACAATCTGTGGGTCAGCTCTCTGAATGTGTTTAATTTTCTATAGCTCTCCCAAGTGATCAATTTTTCTTTTCCTTATAACAATGATAATTTTTTTCCCCTTCATGGAGACTGAAAGCTTAATTAAACTTTAGTGGCTGTTTAGCCAAACTACAACACAATTTCATTGATTAAAAATGATGAATCATTTACATAAATAGAACAGCAGTGCAAAAATGAAGAAGAGAATAGATGCTAGCTCTATATCTTCAGCTTGGTAGAGCATTTTCATTATAGTTGAAGAGATTTAGAGCTGGAAAGGTCCTTAGAGGTCATTTATTTCAATGTATTAAATTCACAGATGAAGAAACAGACACAAAGAGGTTACATAATGTTCAAAGTCATATAGACAGCAACAACAACAACAAAATTATCAGGTTGTAAAGCAATGAATTGTTCTAATCTCTCTGAATACCAGTTTATGGTTTTGCAAGAAACATGACCAAACTGCTCATACTTTGGATGCAATCATGCCACTTCTGGGTGTATATACTCAGCAGGTCAAAATAAAATTAAAAAGAAGTTGAATATAGACTAATATAGATTGGTTTTTTTGTAGTAGCAAAAATTTGGGGGGAAAGTGGGTGTTCTTCATTTAGGAAATATCTGATGTGGTATGTGAATGTAATAGAATATTAATGCTCCTCAAGCATCATATAGTGTGTGTATTCCAAACTTATTAGTTTAAGGAATTCAGAGAAATGTTAGAATATTTAGATAAACTTGATACTTGTTACTGCTAAGTAAACAGCAGAAGCAGGAGAATTACATATAAAAGATTAACAAAATTATAAAGAGTTCCCTAAAAGGAAGATGGACTTTGAATAGATGAAAAGTTATAATGTCCCTAAAGGACAAATAATGAAATGTATTTTCCTCCATTCAATGGAAAGGTTGGTTAATTCTAGGGCAGACTATAGTATTTATTTTCACATAAAATCACTACATCGGGTGTTTTTATTTAGCTTTTTCTTTGATAAAACTAAAAGTTCAATTCAAGACACAAGTCTGATATAAAAACAAAAGATCAATAAAACTTATTTCTAAAGGTTCAAGGTATATGCCATATTATGCCTACTTTTCCACTTATTCTCTCTCACAAAGAGATAGTCTTCACTACTTTATAAAATTTCCAGTATTTCCATTCAAGAAACAAGTTTCTGTCTATTGGAATCATATTTGAAATTTAATTTACATGTCTTTGTTCCTCCACCTTGTGAAGCAGGTAGTTATTACTAAAACAAATGAGAAGTTATTTGCCACTAGACAGAGACAGAGGATAGAGAGACAGAAACTGAGAGACAGGAAGACAGAGACATATGGAAAGAGACAGAGACAGAGACAGAAAAAATGAGAAAGAAAGAGGAGATAGATAAAGAGAGCCCTTAAGCAGTTGTTTAGATCACTACTCTGTCAGGAATCTCCTCCTAGGTTTGTGATCTCTTTCCTGAACCAATTGCTTCTTTCTATTTCAGGTGGTTTATAATACACTTTGATGACAAAATTACTTCAGCTTCTCAGTCCACTAATCTTCACCAACAAGTAATAATTGGTGCTCCCTTCTACCCCGCCCCTGATTCTTGGCATTCTTCATATGAGTAAAATTTTCAAAATACCTAATGTTACTTTTTCTTCTTTACAATTCACTATGTCTGAATGAAGTATATCTGGGAGTCCTGAAGGAAGTGATGATTACTAAGACTGTTATTTATCTTTGAAGAACTGTAAGAGCAAATGTTGGAAGAATTGGAGACAGGAAACATTCCAATTAAAAATGAAATAAGGTGAATTATTCTGAATATAGGTGCATTTGCTTCACTTTAATTATTAAAGGGATGACTTCTGAGCACTTGGAAAAGAAAGTGATCAATAAACAGTCAACACAGGTTTATTCAGAACACATCATACAAGACAAACCACTTTTTTTGACAAGGCTAAATGATAGTAGATTAGGAAAATAACAGACATATATTCATATACCAGGATCTCAGCTAGGTATTTGGGGGGGGGGGAAATTCTTATATATCATACTATGTGGATACTACGGAGCTATATAGACTTGAAATTGATGTGATTAGGAAAATCTGAAACTTTCAATAAGTTAAGAATGTTTACCCTGCTATCCTAGGTAATATCATGTTATCAACAAATACTAGTTTATCTAATATTTCTTTTGACTAACAGAGTGGTACCAAATAGCAAAAGGGTCATAATAGTTATTTGTGTGCTATTTGGCTTGAGCAAGAACAAGTCTCCAGAGAGTGTACTTGAATATGTGTTATAGGATTGGACTAAGGAAGTGACCTTTGGGTAATAATTGACTTGGGCTTTGAAAAGGATCACCGACTCACCTTCAGAAGAGGCTATCCAAGCTTGGAATATAGATGCAATGTGTTTCAAGTCCTTAAGAAAGAAGAACTGAGCAAGAATAGATATTAGCTCATTGCCTTTCTTGAGCAGGGTTTAAAGATACTGGTTGTTTGTGATTGGGTACACAGGCCTCCTTTTTTGCCTATTTATGCCAGGTTGACTGTGAAGCCAGGATTTCTATTCATTATTATTTTTGTTGTGTTGTCATGGAGGATGGAACAATAGAGAATATAACTTACTTTTTCTGTAAGGAAATAGATAAGAATGAATAGAAATAAATTACCCTGCTGGCCAGAGGAGTAACCAGTTCTCTCTCTCTCTCTCTCTCTCTCTCTCTCTCTCTCTCTCTCTCTCTCTCTCATCAATGACTTAGTTGTGAATACTTTCAGTTAGGTTAAAAATATTAACTTCATCCCTTTGTGTCTTGGACCCCTTTGCTGGCATGGTGAAAGCTATAAACTCTTTCTCAGAATAATGCTTTCGAATGCATAAAATAGTAATATTTAAAGGTTTAAAAAGAAAACCAGTTATGTTGAAATATATTTATATTTTTTTTGTAAAAGTCGGCAGATGCCACATAAAGAACTCTTATGGCACTGGGCACTACATTATAGGAAGAAGTGTGACATACCAATGCATGTCTAAAGGAAAATAGTTATAATATCAAGGGATCTTGAAATCATGCTAAATGAAGTTTAGTTTGCAGGATCTAGGGATATTTTGCGTGGAGAAGATGTAATCTGTCTGAGGCATGGATTGGTAGATATGACAAATTAAGAAGTAACAAGTAAGTAAAAGTGATTAGACTTATATTGTTGATGTTTATCAGTAGAAATGGGATGAAAAGAATGAGAAGAAGAAGATAATTACAGGGAAACAGATGTGGATGTCTGTTGCTCATTAGGAAGATACTAATAGTTAGAGTAGTCCAAAGATGGAATGGGTTTCCTCAATGACAACAACAAATATATCTCACGTTCATATTGCCCTTGAAGGTTTGAAGATAATTTTTCAATTATCTCATCTGGTCCTCACAACAACCCTTGGAAGTAGATATTATTATTATCTCTATTCTTTTAATCAGGAGATCAGGACACAGAAAGACTAAGTGATTTGCCCAGATTCACACTGCAAGTGTCTTAAATGAATGTGAATCCGGGTCTGCCTCACTTTACAGTTTGGGTGTCTACTTAACAACTCATTTGGGATGTGGTAGAACGTATCTTCAGGAAGGGGTCAAAATAGATGTTCTCTAGGTCCCTTCCAACTCTGAGGTTGTATACATATTAAGCAATCTGAAGTATACCATATATACTTCATACCTAGCTCTGTCCTTGAGTTATATGGGAATATTTAGGCAATATATTGGAAGGTTAAAAAATACATTGCAGTGTTTAGAACAAAAAAAAAAAACATTTTAACATTATGTAAGAGACAGATGAAGGTGATATTTTTAATATACTTAGCATAGTTAATTTAGAATTATTTATAGAGATTATAAATGATATTAAATGGCAAAAAGACATAACTGTACCATTCTCAGTTGAAGGCAGCAGGGGATCTGACTGCTTAACAACAGCAAGTTATTGCTTAGAAAAATAAAGTAATATTCAAGAGATTTAAAGCGTCTAATTGCCATTGTCACCAATATAAGAACAATGAAAAATATGCACTTTAAAAAAGTTTTACTTTGATTTGCTAATTACCTTAGAAAGATGCATGATGTGTGTTTTGGCACCCTCAAAGCTCAAGGCTATTTTGGGCTCTATTTTAAGAGAAACTGATGAATTAGAGGAAGAACCCTGTCCTTTACTGTCAAACTATGGGAGTGGTCTCCCTAAAATTGAATTGTTGAAATAAAAGAAATGACCTTAACGGTATTAAAAAATCATGTGTAAGGTACCCTCCCTAATACACCCCAATTTATAATTATTCTAGCATGAAATCTTTAATTCAAATAGAAACACCAATCATGTTTCTATGCTATCATCTAAGGAACCAGATTATATAGCCTGAAGGTGGCCAGGTTGCATAGTGGATAGAACACTGGGATTGGAGTCAGGAAGACCTGAGTTTGAATTAATCCTCAGACACTTAATTGCTATGGGACCCTGGGCAAATCACTTCACTTCTGTTTGCCTCAGCTTCCTCATCTGTAAAGTAGGGATAATTACAGCACCTAACTCCCAGGGCTATTGTGAGGATCAAATGAAGTAATAACTATGAAACACTTAGCACAGCACCTGGGATATAGTAAGCAATATATGAATTTTGTTGGTGTTGTTATTGATATTATTATTATCATTAGTGAATTAGTTCTCTCTAGAAGACTTGAGTCTAAATCTGGACTCAGACACTTTCTAACTATGTGACCCTGGCAAGTCCCAGCCTGCACTTGCCTAATTTTTCTCATCTATAAATAGGGATAATAATTTCATGTACCTGAAAAGGTTGTTGTAAGGATAAAATAATATAATATTTGTAAAACTCTTTGATATTCTGAAAAGACTATATAAATGCTAGGTAGTGATAGTACTAGTAAGTAGTAGTAGTAGCAGCAGCAGTAGTTTGGAAGTGAATTTGACTTTATTACATTATTAGCACAATGAAAAAAAAGGACTGATTTAAATATAGTGACCAAATGACCTATGAAAACAATACTTCCCTGAGAGTGACTTTTTTAATGTTAGTGACTTTTTCCTTAGTTCTGTCTGCCTCAGTTTCTCATAAATAAAATGGTAGCAATAATAAGACTTTCCCCCAAGGGTTGTAAAGATCAAATGAGATCGCATTTGTCAAGAGCTTTGTAAAACTAAAGTGCTATAAAAATGATATAAGTATTGTCATTATTCTAATTATCATAGCAATTATAAAAATAATCTGCATGATATTATGGTATATACATGTAACATGATTAGTTCCAAAGCAGAAGCTCCTCCTCCTAATTAATGTCCTCAGGCACACATTTTAAAATTTACACTTGTATAATTACTTTATAGTTGCAAGAGTTATAAAATAATCTTTATTACTATTATTTCATTTCATAGCATCACAGAGTTAGAAGGCACTAAAGAGGTTATCACAATAACAACTATCTTTATATAGCTCTTTGAGGTTAACAAAGTACTTTATAAATATTATCTAACTTTAATCTCACTACAACCCTGGGAAGTAAACTCTATTCTTCCCAGCTTAAGGATGAGGCCATTGATGAACATAGAGGTTAAGTGACTTACCCAGAGTTATTCAGCTAGGAAGTATCAAAGATTGGATTTGTACTCCAATCATCCTGATTCTAGATTCATCATTCTACTGGATCATCTAGGCAATGGGAAAAGTTTTATGGCCTAATACATAGCTGAACATAAATGACTTCTACAACACCCCATTCACCTCTGCAATATTTCTTCTATAATTTCATTGTTCTACTCACATAATCCCATGCTAGTTCTGGTCTTCACCTTTTCTTTCCTGGAATACTGAAATAGTCTTGTCTATGATGTCCTTAGAGCAGCTAAGTGGCACAATGGATAGAGTGCAGCTATAATCAGGAAGACTCATCTAACTGAATTCAAATCTGACCTCAGACAGTTACTAACTGTGTGACCCTGGGCAAGTCACTTACCCTGTTTGTATCAGTTCCTCATCTTTAAAATGAACTTGAAAAGGAAATGGAAGATCTCTTTAGCAGCTTTGCCAAGAAAACCAAAAATGGGTTGGTGAAGATTAGGATGTGACTGAAATGACTGAACAAAAACAACATCATGATCTCCTTGCCACAGCAACTCACTTCTCTAATTCATCCCCTTTATATTCACTAGATTGATACTACTAAAGAAAGTATCAAGAGGTGGAGCCAAGATGGCAGAGAAAAGCCAGGGTGAAACAATTTTTCAGCCCAGGGCAGCTGAGAATGTCAATGGGAAAGGTCCGTCTCATTAGGTTGAGAATGGAGATCAATCTACACAGATAATATGCTAGCAAATATGGAAATTTCAACACTGGCCACTGGTTTGGAAAAGATCGATTTATGTCCCGATCTTGAAGGAGGACAATACCAAGGAATATTCCAGTTGCTGAATAATTACATACGTTTCACTTTCCAACAAGGTTATGCTTAAGATTCTGTAAGCTAGTCTTCAGCAATATGTGAACAGATAACTTTTAGAAGAGCAGACTGGTTTTCAAACAACCAGAGGAACTAGAGACCAAATTGCCAACGTTCACTTAAATATGGAGAAAGCAAGGCGTACTGGGGGAAAAATGTGCTTTGGCTACACTAAAGCCTTTGACTTGTGTTTATTATAACAAAATGTGGAAAGTCCTCAAAGAGATGGGAATACCAGATCATCTCACTTGTCTTCTGAGGAACCTGTATGTGGGCCAGGAAGCAACAATTAAAACCAAACAAGGAGGGGCAGCTAGATGGCACAGGGAATAGAGCACCGGTCCTGGAGTCAGGAGAACCTGAGTTCCAATCTGGCCTCAGACACTTAACACAAAAACTAGCCTTGTGACCTTGGGCAAGTCACTTAACCCCAATTGCCCTCCAAACAGCTAAAAAAACAAACAAACAAACAAACAAAAATAAACCAAAGAAACAAAACCAAACAAGGAACAACAGATTGGTTTAAGATTGGAAAAGGAGAACAAGAAGGTTGTACATTGTCTATTTATTTAACTTAAATGCAGAGTACATGATGCAAAAAAGTCAGGATGGATAAATTAAAAGGCAAAATTAAGGTTGCCAAGAGAAATATCAACAGTCTCAGATGTGCAGATGATACTACATTGATGACAGAAAGTGAAGAGGAATTACGAAGCCTCTTGATGAAGATGAAAGAAGAGAGAGTAAAAGCTGGCTTGAAACTTAACATAAACTGGTCTGATCCCTTTCTGGCAAATAGAGGGAGAATAGAGAGATGCAGTGTCAGATTTTATATTCTTGGGCTCAAAGATCACCATAGATGTTGGTGACTTCAGTCATGAAATTAAAATAAGCTTGCTCCTTAGGAGGAAAGTTATGGAAAATCTGAAAAGCGTACTAAAAATCAGAGATGTTATCATTTTAAAAAAATGAAAATCAGTCCCTGCTTTCAAGCAGCTTATTTTTTCATTATTAATAATGGATTATTTATAAATTATGAAAAGATTGTTTACATAATATTGCATAAACTTTGTATGAATTTGTATAAATGATCTTTATAACAACTCTGTAAGAAAAGTAGGTGTATCAGAAACCCTGTCTTACAAATGAGAAAAGATCTGTATAGTCGAGGCCATGGTTTTTCTGGTAGTAGTGTATGGCTGTGAGAGTTGAACCATAAGGAAAGCTCAGCACTGCAAAACTGATGCTTTCAAATTGTGATGCTGGAGAAGACTTTTAAGAATTCCTTGAATAGTAAGGAGGTGAAATCAGTCAATACTTAAAGAAATTAATTCAGACTATGGACTGGAAGGTCAGATACTGAAGCTGAACCCTAAATACTTGGGCCACATAATGAGAACACAGAACTCATTGGAAAACATCCTTATGTTAGGAAAAATTGAAGGAAAAAGGAAAAGAGGACAGCAGAGGATGTTAGATATATAGTGTCATGGAAACAATAAACATGAAATGTACAGGCTTTGAGAGAGAGTGAAGAGTTTGGCATAATACTGTCTATGAGGTCAGGAAGAATCAGACTGAATGACTCAGCTACAGCAAGGTCAACAGCAACAACAAAAACAACAACAAGGTTAAATTATTTATATTCCTAAAGGGAAATATGATACGTGTAACTCTCAAAAACTTTATAATTATTAGAGGATTTATAAGGAGTCTACATAGACAGAATTCACAAGTGTGTGTTTACTATGATGCAATCTAATAATAAAACAAAAGCATTGAGAAAAAGGGGTGTACTGGAAAAAAATGGAATGGAGAGGTAGACTAGGGTAAAACGTCTCACTTGAAAGAGCCATCAAAGAGCTTTTACAGTGAGTTGAAAATGTGTGTGTGTGTGGGGGGCCTGTAGTGGATAATGATTGTACTTTACTCACATCAGAATTGACTCAAAGAGGGAATAACATGTATAGGGAGTTGGAAGTTAAAAAGTATTCCAATAAGAGGAAGGTTGGGAGCCAATAGATAGAAAGGAGAGCAGATTGGAGGTGGTAGTGGTCAGAAGCAAAAGACTTTTGAGGAGGGACAAGGTAAAAGAAGGGGAGAGGGAGGAAAGGAAAGAGGGAGAAAGGGACAGAGAGAGAGAGAGAGAGAGAGAGAGAGAGAGAGAGAGAGAGAGAGGGAGGGAGAGAATGCTTATTACTTTGTTGAGATCTCAGTATACTACTACATCTATGATATTCCTCTGAAGGAACTAATTCATTGAGTTGAGGGGGGAAGGGAATGGAGTTACATGCCCTCAGATATGAAGAGTTTTTTTTAAATTAAAGTTATTAATTTAATAACTATCAATAAAATTCAGCAAATGAAACTTACAAAAAAGCACAAAATCTTACATAAAACTATAGCACTTAATGGACATACAATCAAACAAATTAAGTCACAAAGTTGAAAATTACATATTTATTGTGTGTCTCTGGTGAGGTCTGCCTGAGGAGGCAGTATCTCTGACCTCTAGCTTATGTTTCCTTCCTTCCCTCGTTCTTTCTTCCTTCCTTCCTTTCTCCCTTCTTTCTTTCCTTGATCTCACCTTCTCACTCTTTCCATTTTTTGCACCTGTAGAAAACCAATTCTTCATAGAAGACACTGAATTTTTAACCCTTCTCTCAAGTTTTGAGTGACCTGTCTCTAATAATCCTAGAAGAAGGGTGTGCTGGACTCAACCCTAACTGGCTAGCAAAAGCCAAATGTTGAAATTTTCAGTGTGAGCATTTCTACTAAAAAAATCCCAATTACTACAATAGTATTTTTGATTGTCTAGATTTAAGAATTTGCCAATAATGCACAACAAATTTAAAAGTCTATGTGCAGACATTACCCCCCTCCAAGAAATCCCAGTTGTTAAATACTTTCTAGCACACCCCTGTATTTCTCTTTAAACATTTCTTGAGCACAGCAGGAGTGCATTTGAAGGCTCAGGGAATGAAGTCATCACTAGACTGGAGACCTGCTAAGAATATCAATAATAACAATAATACCTAATGTTACATACAGATTTAATGTTTGAAAAACATTTTATATCCAGTGTATCATTTGAACCACAAAACAATACCACCCAGAGCACACTCGGTGTGGAAAAAAGGGCAAGCACACTCCCTCCTTTAATGACTATTCCTCAGTATCTTCTCTTCCTTAAGATTCATTCCATGCATCTCTAACTAGCATCCTATTCAGACTTTTGCCATGACCATCTACCTATCCCCTACTCATTTTTCTTCCTTTCTAAATAAGCTCAATATTTGTCTTAAAATTTTATTGTCCATTCTAACCTGCATAATTCTATTTAGATACTTCAATAGACAGGTTGGAAACCCCACATGCACCCAGACTTGCCAGTTCATCAAACATTCCAATTCATGTGACCTGTACTTTCGCTCTATTTCAGCCACTTAGAGGAATGGTCATAACTCACATAGCAGCAGGACTATGCCTGTACCCCTTCCATAAACATAAATGCTAAAATTCCCTTTGTTAATCACAACTTCATAGGCTTTCATCTCTTTCTCTGCCTCAATCGCCCTAAATGTGTTCTTCATTCTCACTGTAATCTCTGGTCCCTTCATTATCCCCTATGCTCCCAACCTCTCCCCTTTTGTGTGACTTCACAGTCCTCTCACATTCTTGAGTTCATTCATACACTATGCATTATACCCGAACTGACAAGGATAAGAACACATTCATGTGTACCTGTAAGTAATTTTAAAAGAACATGTATCTGCTCACCACTTACCACTCTGTTAAGGCAAAAGACATTAAGTGACTCTTTTTCTAGGAATATTGCCTTCCAGGCACTCTGTCTCTCCCCAAAAGCCTACCTCAGTCTCAGAATGTTAAGGAGCTAAATGATTTGCTGATACTCATTGAAATGATATGACTTCTCTCTTGCCACAGAAGTTTTGAATTAACTCAGAGTAATTCCATAAACATAAAGAAAGATTATTTTTATATCATATTTCCTAAGAATATGCCTTTAAGGCATGGATACTAGCCCCAAATAATCATATCAAATTATAGAATCTTAGACTTCACAGGTCACCTAGTCTACCCCTGGGTATACAGCCTTGCTTTCTACATACTCTCTAACATTCATTTAACTGCTGCCTGAAGACCTCTTAGTAAAGGAAAGCAGCTTCACCATTAGACAATTATAACAAGAGATCCATAAGTGCTTGTTGAATGATTGAACAACAAATTTTAAAATTCTTTATTTTTCTCCAAATCATACCAAACATAGATTTGTTTTGCAGCTATATCACACGTATAAATATATGGTAATATACTTCCATATTCCATAAACCTTTAACTTCATATTTATCTTACTGATATTTAAGAAAATGATCAGATATCTCTCTGTAGGTGTTAATTTGCATTTTGGCAGCTGGCCTTCAATAAAAGTTCACTGCTGTTCTTTCAGATATGACTTTGACATTTATTCTTGGCAAGATAAATAGTGTTCTAATGTCTTTCATTTTTACAGTATTACAAAAAAATGGCACACAACTCAGTGGCAACAGCAGCAACCAGCAAGAGCATACATAGTAATGACCTGAACTTTTCATAAAGCCTTTTAGAGTACTTTAATAGTGTCCTGTTAAACCATTTGTTTGTGGTTATTCAGAATGATCAAATCTAATTATGAATCAGTCAATCAATCAACTTCATTAAGTAGGCACTGTTTTACGAAGTACTGGCTATACAAAAATAAAGGAAAAAGAGTTCCTGCCCACAATGAGCTTACAATCTAACAGGGGAGACAACATTCAAACAAATATATACAGAGTAAGTTATAGACAAGATAAGTAGGAAACATCAAAGAGAAGCCAATGGAATTATGAGGGGTTGGGGAAAGCTTCTTGTGAAAAGTAGAGTTTTAATTGAGATTTAAAAGAAACCTAGGAGATCAATAATCAGAGTACAGCAGGGAGAGAATTCCAGGCATGAGGGACAGTCAAAGAAAATGACAGGATAAAAGAAATGGAGGTTTGAGTCATTCAGAGAAACTAAATCAGATTGTTTTGGGATGAGCTACTCAGCAAGGACAGGTACATTGTGATGAGAAAATTGGGATAAAGGCCTTCAGTCAAGATGGTCAATTTCATATAAATAACTCAACCTTTCCCTGAGGAATAAGAAAAATACCACCATGAATATGGCTTCTTTTTTCCTCTCTTACCTCACTAGTGCTTTAGGTTGATCCTGTAAATATTTCAATGATAATCTGAGTGGATGATGACGGCTATAGGTACAGAAAAATAATATTCAATTTGATAAAATCAGGTTGTAGAAATACCAAATGTCTAAGGGTTGGAAGAGAAAACCTAAATTATTCCATAACATAAGGAAGGGGCAATTCTGCAAGCTATTGTAATCATAGGGAAAAGAGAAATCAAGCATGGGATTTATATCTGCATATGTATGTACATATACATGTTCTCATATACATAGAGTCTCCTATTTAGTTGAGAATTTGTACGTAAGTACTCCTATACTATAGTGACCTCTTTAATGTAGATATTACCTCCAATGATGAGATTTCATCCCATCCATGATATGTGACTTGTGTATATTCTCCCTTAAATACATTAGAGTGGTAATGGTGGCATCCATTGTACTGGATTCATTCTTTTTGTTTTTTATTGACAACAAATATACACTGATTATTGCTCTCACTACATTACTGATACATCATTATCTTGCAGTCATTTGTATCTTTAATGATATTACATATACACTCTCTTTGGCATATTTCTTCATGTGGAGTAATGTGTTGGAGATGACTTAGAAAGAATGGAGAGACCTGATTTGGAAATTATAAGTGTAAATATTTATATTGCAGAAAACAGTAAATGGTAGTGTTTGATTTATTGTATTGTTGATTGTCTAGACTTAAGATAGTAATAGAAAAATGTCAATGATGCAAATTAAATTTACAAGTGTGTTCTATATACATTTTTTTTTTCGGAGATCTGGTTCTTAAAATTTTTACCAGGACACTCTTATCATTGCTAATGGGTTACATATTGCTTATACTCAACATATGTCTTTTCATTGATTTTCAGATGATCCTTAGCTTCAATTAGCTAGACACCTTAGTATTCCATGACTTAACAGCCACATGATACTACCAGAAGAATTTTTAAGGGGATCTTTCCATGATTCCATTGGTGGAGGGAGTTATAAGTGAGAAAACCCCTTTTTACCAACGCAGATCAGCAATCACCAGGAACTTATTGTTTTAGAGATTTTCTTGGGGGTCATAAAGCAGTTAAGTGAGTGGCCCAGAGCCACATAGGCAGAGGTGAGGAAGCTGAGGAAGCTTCAAGGTTGATTAAGACTAAATATATTAAATATAAATAGTTTTATAATCTTTTAAATGAGTAAAACAATCTTCTTTCCTTCCCTAATCACATTTGTAACTTTTTCTAAATACAGTTGCACATACCAGTTAACATACTTCATAGGATCTGGAATGTGGATCATTTCCCTGGTATTAGGTACTCCCAGTAGAGGGAATTCCTTCTAACTATTTTGGTTTGTACTCTACGATTTGTAATCTTTGATCATTTTCTAGAGCACTAATGCATTAAATGATTTGTCAAGGATCACATAGTAAGTTTCAAAGATGGCAGCTAAATCCAGGGCTACTGGCTTCCAAGCTAGCTCTCTAGTCATTAAGCCACATTGACTTAATTGACAATGTTCTCTCTCTAGCTTGTGTCTATTTGTTCTTCATGCATAATGCTTGTTGCCACGATAGTGATAGGACAGACAGCTATAACTGACAATCCAATGTTGTCCTACTTCCCTCTTCTACACAGAGCTGGAAAAAAAGTAACAAATTACCCTATTCTTGAGTCTTTTCTCCTCTGCAGATTTTTTAAGACAAAGCAATATAACCAAACTTTAGGTTTGAAGTTCCCCTGGAGACTTGTTATTCCTCTCCTCCCATTCACTTTATAGCTAAATGTGGTTTTACTGTGACTTTAATTGGGTAGGGCTTTTAATTATAGTTAGGTGAAGTCATTTGAGTGAAATAACTTGCATAAAACTTTCTTCTCTAAAAGGTGAACAGTTGGGCAAATTCAGATGGACTTTCTTTACCCTTAAAAAAATCTTTTACTCTAGATCCTATTTCTAATTAAGTCGCACATTTTAGCACTTGTATTATTGGCTGTGGGGCACGACATAAAGAAAAATGTCAAAGGGCATTCATTTTATTATTCTCTTAGACAATCAGTTACTTTGAAGGAAAGATGTCACTTTAAAAATAATATCTATGAATGAGGGGGGCAGAGCCAAGATGGTGGCATAGAAGCAGTTAAACTCCCTGCGCTCCTCCTATAACCACCTCAAATACCTATAAAAATGACTCTAAATGAACTTTATGGCTACAGAACACACAAAGTGACAGAGAGAAACAAATCTCCCATTAAAGACAGCCCAGAAGGCAGACAGGAAGGATTCGTTGCAGCCAGCTAGGAGCAGAGCACAGATTTGCCTGAGCCTACAGTTTTAACCTCAGGGCAGCCCAACCAGCTGCAGCTAGAGGTATGTGGGGAGAGTAGATCACCATTAGCTGTGGTGGTTTCCAAAATTATCAACACATAAATGCCAAAGACAAAGTGAGAGGTCAGTGTAGACTTTGGGAAAAGAGAGTCCAGGAGTGAGGTCTGGCCTCTGCCTCAAGAGGGAGAATTGGCTGAGGCTTGGTGGGGGCAACGTCATGGCTGCTTCAAAGCTCCTGACCTGCAGATTGTAGGGGGACTAAGCAACCATTCTGAGAGGTAATTGCTCTTGCTTTAACCTGTTTGGGTCTAGACTGCTGTTTAGGATGGAGGTCCTGGGGTGTGTGACCAGTGAGCCAGAGAGCATGGAGGCTTCAAAGAGGGCAGCCAACTAATAGCTCTGGCAGCTGAGAAAACCTCAACAATTTGGGACAAAGCTCTGCTCTCTGGAAGCAGAGATTTACTGTGGCAAAAAAGCTCAAAAGTCAAATAATTGAGTGGCAACATGAGCAAGCAAAGGAAGCAAAGCAAGTATGGGAATCCAATGTTGGATTCCTTTTTTGGTGTACAAAAAGGATCAAAGCATGGAATGGCAGGAAGACAAAAAAGTCAGAACTCCTGCACCAAAAGCTTCCAAGAAAAACATGAATTGGTTACAGGCCATAGAGGAGTTTAAGAAGGAATTTGAAAACCAAATAACAGAATTGGAAGAAAAAAAGATATGAGAACGATGCAAGAAAATCATGCAAAGTGAGTCAGCAACCTGATTGAATAAAATAGCACCTTAAAAAATAGACTAACTCAAATGGCAAAAGAGCCTCAAAAAGGCAATGAGGAGAACAATGCCTTCAAAAGACAAATATGCCTGATGGAAAAAGAATCTCAAAAGCTCACTGAAGAGAATCATTCCTTCAGAATTACATTGGAACAAATGGAAGCAAGTGACTTTATATGAGAAGTCAAGATACAATTAAACAGGTCCAAACAAAGAAAAAAATAGGAGGCAATGTGAAATATCTAATTGGAAAAACCAATGACCTGGAAAATAGATCCAAGAGAGATCATTTAAAAATTTTTGGACTACCTGAAAACCATGATAAAAAATAGAAGTCTCCTTCAAGAAATTCTCAGAGCAGCCAGGTAGCACAGTGAGTAAGAGCACCAGCCCCAGAGTCGGGATGACCTGGGATTGAATCCACACTCAGACACTTAGTATCCACCCAGAAACACCTGGCCATGTAACCTTGAGCAAATTACTTAACCCCAATTGCTTTTAAAAAAAGAAATTCTCAAGGAAAACTACCTTGATAATTTAGAAACAGAGGGCAAAATAGAGGTAGAAAGAATCCACTGACCACCTCTTGAAAAAATCCATAAAAGAAAACTCCTATGAATATTATAGCCAGGTCCCAGAATTCCCAGATCAAGGAGAAAATATTACAAGCAGCTAAGAAGAAACAATTTGAATATTGTGGAAACACAATCAGGACAACACAAGACCTGGCAGTTTCTATATTGAAGGAGTGAAGGGCTTTGAATACACTAGGATTAAAACCAACAATTACCTACCCAGATAAACTGAGTATCATGTTTTAGGGGAAAATATAGTCATTCAATGAAATAGAGAACTTTCAAGCATTCATGATGAAAAAAAAACAGAGTTGAATAGAAAATTTGACATTCAGATACAAGGAGCAACAGAAGCATGAAAAAGTAAATATGGAAAAGAAATCATAAGGAACTTATCAAAGTTGAACAATGTACATTCCTATATGGACAAATGATAATTGTAACTTATGAAAGTTTTCTCAGTATGATAAAAGTTGAAGGGAATATAAATGTATATATACACAAACACATATATGTCTATATAGGAGGGTATATGCATATAAATACATGTTTGAGTGTGTGTATATATGTGTACAGGTATACATAAACAGAGGGCAAAGGACCAATTGAATAGTAAGGGATGATACTAAACAGGTGAAATTGAGAGGTGAGAGAGGAATATAATGAGAGGAGATGGGAGAAACAGAATGGGATAAATTACCTCATATAGAAGAGGTAAGAAAAAACTGTTACAATGGAGGGGAAGAACAGGAAGGCAAAAGGGAATGGACCAACCTTACTCTCATTGAATTTGGCTTACGGAGGGAATGACATACACACTAAATAGGGTATCTCACCTACAGAAGAATGGGGGGAAGGGGATGAGAGGGGGAATGATGGTGGGCTGGACAGGTTGGGGGGGAGGGAAGTTAGAAGCACACACTTTTGAGAAGGAACAGGGTCAAAGTAGAGAATAGAACAAGTGGGGGGAAGAATAGGATGGAGGGAAATATACTCAGTCTTTCACAATATATCCCCTATGGAAAAGTTGTATGTAGCTACACATATACAACCTATATAGAATTGTCTATCTTCCCAGTAAGGGTGGGTGATGAGAGAGGATGGGAAAGAATCTGGATTTCAAAGTTTTAAAATAAAATGTTTAATACATACATACATACAAATATATATAATTTTATTTTTACTTGAAACTGGGAAATTAGATATACAGGCACTGGGGTATATAGATCCATCTTGCCCTACTAGAAAGTTGGAGGGGAAATGGGGCAGGATATAGGACAGAGCAGATTGGGGGAGGGGGTATACAGTGGGATTGCTGTTTAGGGGTGGTGGGTAGGAGAAAGACAGGGAGAAAATTTGTAACACAAAATCTTCTGGGAATGAATGGTAAAAACTAAAAATAAACATAAAACATAATTTTAAAAAAGTAATATCCATTCCATGCCTTGAAATAGTTACTTCTATTTTAACCTAATATTTTCTTGCTTCTTCTCCACAGATGCTGGTTTCCAAATGAATTCATTTTATATCAATACAGACATAAAAATGAAAACACATTATAAATGAATGAAAAAAACAAATAATTATATTAATATGCTTTATATAATTATTTAAGCTTAACAAAGTGTTTTTATGCATTGTTATCATTTAATCTATATATCAAATACTGCAATACCACTGTTAAAAGCAAATCATTAAGTTTTCAAATATCTGTAGAAAAAAGTGGCTTTAGTCCTAATTGAAAGAGGAAATGCATTCCTGAAGTTCATCTGAAAGGTTATTTTAAAGGTCTGTATGTCTAAAAGGGTCCAGTGAGAGTATGGAATTGCCCCTGGGTTCATCTCCCCTTCTTTTCACTTCCTTGCCCCTCCTCTTCAGACATCTCTGGGAGTCCCAGACGCCATTTTTCTTTAACTTGCACTTGATTATGCCATTTACAGAACAGTTAAAAAAAACTGTTGTTAATCCTTAAAAGGGCATTTGCCAAACAAAGGCCACATCTAAACATTGCCATTGATTTGTATGTTTGTAATTCAATTACACAAATTTTTATTGATCTCCTCAAATGTGTAAGTCAATGCAATAGTTATTATGGGGGATACAAAGGTAAGTTAGAATGAACCTTCAAGGTTATTTATTCTATTCAACCACTGACCATTTAATAAGTACTTAATAAAGGACAAGCATTATGTGAAAGAACCCCTTGCCCACTTGGAGCTTATATTCTACTATCGGTATATAGCATATTTAAAGAAAATTGCTTACAGAATGCATACACAATAAATACACAATGATGAGTCAAGTTGCTAACAACTAGGTAACTCAGGATAAATCTCATAAAGGAGGGTATACTTGAACTGAGCTTTAAAGTGGTTCCTAGGGGAATTAGATATACATTATTTATACATTTTAGATAGATAGATAGATAGATAGATAGATAGATAGATAGATAGATAGATAGATAGATAGATATCTCTGTCTTCTCTCTCTCTCTCTCTCTCTCTCTCTCTTTCTCTCTCTCTCTCTCTCTCTCTCTCTCTCTCTCT
>NW_027186645.1:6271889-6346234 GCF_028583685.1 Petaurus breviceps papuanus | reverse complement strand
TCTCTCTCTCTCTCTCTCTCTCTCTCTCTCTCTCTCTTTCTCTCTCTCTCTTTGTGTCTCTGCCTCTACAATGCTGTTCCCAGAATTTCTTCTGATATCTCTCAGCTTCGGCATCTCCATATACATGGCTCCAGCTCCTCCCTTTTCAGCCCCCTCTGGTCATGTCAACAAGTCCATCCCACTTGTGGGATTCACAAGCTCTAGGTCTTAACACTTAAGGAGGGAGAGCATTGCAGATGAGCAGTTATGCAACTTTATTCAATGGCAAAATTGAATGACACATATGGGGAAGAGTAAGTAAACTTAGCCTTGTTGAAATATTTATGAAGTATGTGAAGTTTATATGTAGTCCTCCTGGAAATATAGGGTTACAGGATCCATATTATAAGTGCTTTAACTATGAGACAGTAGCTTGTGCTTTATTCTAGAGGCATTAGAGAACCATTCAAGATTCTCAAGCAAAAGTTTGCAGTCATTATTACACCAAGCACAAGCATCTCCCAAGTTTCAGATTACAAGCTTAGTAAACTCCATTTATTCAGTGCCAAATTAAGGCAAAACATTCACAGAAAATCAAAATACATCCTTCACCATGTGTAACTCAATTCTTTAATAAGTCCTCAATTCTATCACAAAGTACAAAGTCAAAGGACTCCACCCCTGTATAGTACATTCATTTAGTCAGTCACAAAGTCTCTCTTCTGCAGTGGAGATTAGTTTCCAATCATAAACAAAGTACATTCATTTGGTCCATCACAAAGTACAAAGGTTAAAAGTTTTCCATTTCCTGGATCAAAATTGAATTACACTATCAGTTACCACCAAGTACCCCCTAAAGGGACAGTAGAAAGCACAAAGGCCATTCACCCCTAGGTCACAACTAGGTTACAATATCATCACAGCTTTCAATATCTAAGGAGAGGTCTTTTCTTCATCTTGACCCGAGGCAAGTTCTCAGCAATTTCTGTTCCTGGGAAGATAAAGCTTAACAAACACACCACAACATTCATGCAAATTGCCAGCATTCTCTTCAATTCACCTTCTGCCTGTGAAATCAACCTAGGGCCCACAAAGTCTGAGGTCTCTATCAGCAAACAAACCTGACAAAGTCACATCAAAACAGAGAGACAAAATACTGGCGCTGCAGTCATGCCTCCTCAGTTCCCAGTGGCTCCTAGTGGCAGTTCTCAGAAGTCCTGGGCAACTCCAGCTGGCCCTCAGCAGTTCGGGTGGCAGTTCTCTCTTTCTCTCAGCAACTCTGGCCCCCAGAAATTCTCTCTCCCAGCATCCTCATTCCTTGCACCTCCTCCCCCTGCTTCTCTCTCTCTCTCTCTCTCTCTCTCTCTCTCTCTCTCTCTCTCTCTCTCTCTCTCTCTCTCTCTCTCTTTCTCTCTCTCTGTCTCTCTCTCTCTGCCTCTACAATGCTGTTCCCAGAAGTTCTTCTGATATCTTTCAGCTTCGGCATCTCCATATACATGGCTCCAGCTCCTCCCTGTTCAGCCCCCTCTGGTTATGTCAAAAAGTCTATCCCACTTGTGGGATTCACAAGCTCTAGTTCTTAACACTTAACTTCAAAACCAAGCTAAAAGTATATCATATTAGAAGCTATCTGAATGATAGATTGTAGAATCAAGAGACAAGATGAATGGATACCAATTGGGAGAATAGTCAAGATAAAATGTGGTGAAGGTCTACATTGATTTATGGTGGTTAGAATAGAGAGAGGAGCTGGAAATCAAAATACTGATGAGACTGAATCAAAGGGAGTTGACAAAAGATTATCTGGAGGGATGGGAAGTAGAATTAAAAATTAAATATGACTTCTAATTTGCAAACATGTGTGGTTAGAATAATACTCTAGCCAACAGAATTTGGTAAGTAATGAAGGGTGAGTTATATGTTCCCTTTAGAATATATTGTGTTGGAAATGTTTAAGGAATATGTAGGTAGAAATAACATTTAGGCAGTTAGAAATGCAATTGGAGCTCAGGAGGGAGATGGATTCTACTTATGTAAATTTGTAAGTAATCTGCCTAGAGATAATTATTAAGTCCATTGTGAACTCATGAACTCATCAAGACAGATTTTGTAGAAAAGGAAAAAAAAAGAGGAGAAGGCCTAAGATGAAGTCCTTGTATTTACCTCTACGTAGATGATAAGATATGGATAATGAACCTACAAAGGAGATAGAGAATCATTACTTCAGTAGGAAGGAAAACAAAATGAGAGAACAGTGTCACAAAGCCCCCTGTTGATTATTTTCCAAGATGATGGCAAATATCAATTGGGAATATATTGTTTCCTTTACTATGTAATGATGACAATCATCAGAACATCATTTAACAGTTATTGCTGTTGCTGTACTTTTTTAAAACATATTTCATAAGAAGCAATTCTTTGGAGGAGGGACTTTAAGACAGAATCTTGTTCTACCTAATCAGAAGGGTTTTTTTATGGTCAATAAATGATAAGTACAGTGGAATCTTATATTTCTCTGCTTTTCAGTCACTTGTGTGACTGCAAAGATATGGTCCATTGTAGAATATTGTTTGAGAAAGTATAACTAATATCTTCATCAAGGATACTTTTGCTATGTATGCATGCATGCATGTATGTATGTGTGTATATTCACATATTAATATTATATTTCTTTATTGCACTTAATAGTAAGTTTATATTGAACTATATAATGTATAATTATATAATAATGTTTATTAATATAATATTTTTAAATATCATATATATAATTCTCATAAAGTTTTGAAGTGATGAGAATATAAGCATACAGGTGACAAAATAATTGACCTAAAATACAGTACAACTGTAACACTCTCCTGGAAAATGAACTATAGTAATACCCCTATGTCAGTAGAATAAATAAACAAACAGACAGACAGATAGATAAAAACTCTTTAGCCTGGAATGTAAGGTTCTCCATAGTCTTGTTCCAAAATAATGTTGTCATTCTATTTCATTCTTTTTTGATAAAGTATCTAAAGGTATAACTTTTCCCCTAAGGAATGAACTGTTTTGACTGTTCTAAGTGTTGGTATACTGTTTTGTCATTTTTTTGAAGAGATTACCCATTGTATAAATAATTTATTTGTTAGCACATCAGTCCTTGAGAAGTAGATTATTGCCTTACAGTTTTGAAAAAAATATGCTTATATAATTGGAGGAAAATGTTGTTTTAAAAAAGATATGCTTAATATCTCTGCTTTTCTGCATTTGTCTGTGAGATTCCCGCCCCCCCCCCGGTACAGCCTTGTGAACTTGCCACACATAGCTGAGAAATTTTATGTATTAATATATATGTATACACACACACACACACACACACACACACACACATATATATATATATATATATATATATATATATATATATATATATATGTAATGAGACAGTATCCAAAGGTTTCTCCTTATGGTCAAAAGGGGCCCATATTATAGTAAAAAAGTTGATAACCTTTTCTTAGACATTGTCTAGGAAAAAGACAGGTTAAGTGAATTGACCAGCATTGCAAAACCAGTGAGTATCAGAGGTAAGACATATTCAGATGCCCTTATCTTTGAAGGTGTATTTCTATTTACTACACTGTCATGTGTCATGCCTCTCTTATAGACAATATCAAATTATCCTATGTATTATAGTTGGTGAAGAATACAGATAACCTCCCCCATTAGGCTGGAAGCACCCTGAGGCCAACTCAATGTCTTGCTCATTTTCAGCCATCATAATATTTTATAATAGTTGATACTTAACAAATAAGCTGGGTGGCACAGTGGATAGAGTGGCAAGCCTTGAGTCAGTAAGACATCATCCTGAATTCAATTCTGACCTCAGACACTTTCCAGTTGTATGATCCTGGGCAAGTCTCCTGTGTGTCTCAGTTCCTCATCTATCAAATTACCTGGAGAAGGAAATGGCAAACCATTTTTAATAATTTTGCCAAGAAAACCCCAAATGGGGTCACAGACAGTCATACATAACTGAAAAAAACTGAACAATAACAAAATTAAATACAATCTTTTGAATCCCAAATAGCAGGGAGTTCTTTTTATAATTGTTCTCATCCCTTCAAATGCAAAAAATGTTTTGGGAATGAGTGTTAAACTTTAAATGAATGGTCAGATTAAGGACAGTTATACTAAAAGTCAATGGTGGGGGGATCACAATTGTTCAGTTAAGCATAAGATCAGATATGTATCCACCACTAAAATTCTGCTCTTATATTTCGTCATTGTGCAGAGGTAAACTTGGAATCTCAAATTTTATGCTAGCAGAGCCTAAGCCCTACTGAGATGCAACATTCCTAGAAAATAACTGCAAACTGCTTGTCCTTGAACTAGCCTTGCTAAGTATAAATTGGATCATCATCAGAAGCTTGGCCACTACTTGATGAATTTTCTTTTTTTTTGTGAAAGGTCATAGAAATTCTTTTTTTTTTTTTGGAGGGGGGAAGGCAGGGCAATTGGGGTTAAATGACTTGTCCAAGGTCACCTGACTAGTTTTGTGTTAAGTGTTTCAGTCTGGATTTGAACTCAGGTCCTCCTGACTCCAGGGCCAGTGCTCTATTCACTCTGCCACCTAGCCACCGCCAAGGTCACAGAAATTCTTAATGTGCAAATGGGACCTGTGTTAGTGAATGGAATTCTTCAGACACATGGAATCAGTGATTCTTAAATTTTAAAATATTGAATGTGTTTATTCAACTCTGCTTTTGAAAATTTGACTTGCATTACTTCAGAGTTTTGTAAAGTTACAGATTGGTTCAGGATTAGCAAAAATGTTTAATTAACCAAGTAATAGTGATTGAACCACTGAATTCAATTAGCTTTGTTGTCTCGGTTTGCTTGTTTGCTTTCTTTCGTTTAATTCTTTAGTTGGTTTACTTGGGATTTGAACTTTAATAGGTTGTTTACCAAATTACTCTGAAGAAAAAAAATCATTTTTTTCTTTTTTTTAATCAGAAGATTGCTAGTTTTGGTTAGTTTTTGCCTCAGTCCTTAGAGCATAATAGAATTGGATGAAACTTCATAAAATTAGCTAATTACTATATATTGGAGGTGGCATGAATTGTATAGGAATACATTTTTGAGTCTTTACCTAATGACAACCACCTAGGGAGTCCACAGAAAACCAAATTAACCCAGTTTTATAGTCTGAAAAAATCTTTCTAATGGAGTTGATTCTAATGGCAGTGTTCTCTTAGTTTGGGGTTGATATTAGAATGAAATGAGGTGCCTGTGAGTCATTGAATAGTTAACAAAAGTGAGGTTCACTTTGCCATAACACAGTAACGTAATACAACAAAGATAGAAAAGCACTTAACTTCCCTGGTCTCAGATTCTCTGGTTTCCATATGGGCATATATTTGGTCAACATGAAAGATATAGTGACTGGAATGACCCTTAAAATCTAAAAAGTTGGAGGGTCTTCAACTATACATGGGCAGGTTACCCAGGAGCTGCTTTTGGGAAACATTGGTCAATAGGTCACACATCATTTTGTGTCCCTTTAGGAAAAAATAACACCTGTAGCTGGAGGAAAAAAATGAAGGGTAGTCTTAATCCATGTTGTGGACAAACAGGCAAACTCTTTTACTTATTATTCATTTCACGTAATTTTATACTTCAAAAAGCTAGGTTTTGCCTGTAGATAATTAACTATATGATACTGGGCAAATCACTCATCTTTCTAGGTCTAAGTTTTCCTTTTGCAAAAAAGATGGTTTTTACTATCTTCTGAAAGATAGAGTTAATAGTTATATAGTGCCTTAGAGCTGAAATGGAATCCTTCCTTTCATCATCCTCATGAAAATGTTATATGAATGAAGAAACTAAGGTTCAAAATGGCTAAGAAAATTGCCCAAGTTAATATGAACAGTCCAAGTGGCAGATCTGAGACTTACACCCAGTTTTTCTGTCTCTAATTCCATCATTTTTCCCACTACCCAAAGTGCTATTCAACTTTGAAAGATCCATGAACTTTGGCCTCTATTTCTTTATTTATATCTATGTTAGAGACAATAGAGGATTGAAAGATAGAATTAGATTCAGTAAGACCCAGGCTAAACTCCTTCTAATACATATTGTCTACGTGATCATAGCCAGGTCATTTAATCTCTTGTACTCTGAGGCAATTCTCTAAGAGAGTCTCTAATTTAGTAAAATAAACACTGGTTTTGATGTCAAAGAACCTGGGTTCAAATCTCTCCTCTAATATATATTATCTGTTCAAACTTGGGCACATCACACAATGTGCATTTTCTCATCTGGAAATTATAAAAAAAGGTGGACTAGTTGGTGCTGAGGTCCTTTAAGATCTCAAAGAAAGTATTGATGTGTCTTGGTAGAGGGAGTTTGCTGACTAGGAAAATATCAACTCTGATCCCCTTGAGTTCTCTTCAATGTCTACATTTATGGGGCATTCAGGGAAGACTAGCAGACACCTCTGGTGTGAGAGTTTGTGAAGCCCTTTTCGAAGCTTCTTATCCACCTTTCATGTCCACATTTCACCCAACCCTCACCTGTGTCTCCAAGAAGATATAACATGTTCACTGGCCACATCCTGGTAAAACCATCTCAGCAGAGAGGCTAAACCAGGTTAAGGGTAATCAGTAGTCCTCAAACCTATTGGTGAGTTAGGGAGATGTTTCCATTAAGCATATGAAGACTTCCTCCAGTTCAATGGACGGATGAGAACAATTTGTTCTCATGGACAGTGAAGGTGGCTGAAGCAAGATCTGTGGAGCACTTAAAGGTTGGTCAGACATTGAAGACTACAAGGTCATTCAATGCATCCTGTGCCATCTCCAGCCATCCTGATTTTGTTCTGCCCCTGGATTTTAATGACTCTGGAAAAGAGAGTGAGGGCGATCACTTTGCACAACTCTGCAAGTGATTACACTTGCAAATCCAGACAACACTCAGTGATTTCAATGGTCCTCTTGGAAACAAAGTATGAACAGCAACAATATTCAATAACAATTAAGAAGGAATATATGTATGCTAAGAGAAAAACGTGTAATTTATGTAGCTATGCTATTCTGGGGGCCTTCTAACGACCTCTTTATTCTATAACAACTCCAGGTAACATACTTTTGCAGTCTTTGCCTACCTTCTGAGCAGTATATACTTTATATAGAGGTTGAGAGTAGACATGAGATCTTCATTGGTATGAGCAACTCCTGGATGAGATACTCCTTCTACCTATGCATATTGGAACTGTTTCCTGTAATTTATAGACTTAGATTGTTGCTAAAGAAATGAGAGTTTAAGAGGCAATAAGTATAAGACATGGGACTTGAACTGAGATCTGTCTGCATTTGAGGTCAGCTACCTATCCATTATACTGTACTGAAGACAATTGTTTTCTTTTGTTGCAAAAAACTAAATTGGTGTTGATTAAATGCCAGTCAGAATGTTTTACATTTTCAAAGTATGTACAATATGAGAGAAACTGAGCTATGAAATTATTTCTGTCTGCCTCTAACTGATCATGTGCTTAGAGGATTTCCCTTCACTCTAAAATAAACCATAGCCACAATGCTATATGTCATTGAACTATTATGTTGAGTAGACCCAGTTCTATTAAGAAACTACCACCCAATAAGAACAGTTTATTCTTCTAAGAGTCCCCTCCACCATTCTTTTTGAGTAGGCATATAGTTTCTACATGATAGCATCATGTAGGGAGCAGTTGTCTTTCTTTTCTTTAGCTGAAATGATCAGCTTCAAGGCAAAAACAAATCTATCTTAATACTCAACCTTGCCTATCAGCCTACAGGGTGGTGATTACACTTATCTAAAATGGAAAAAAAAAACTTAAAATACTCCCTTTAAATCTAATGGAAATCTACATAATCCTTTTTAAGATGTAGTGCATGTATAAAGTGCTGTGCTCTTTGTGGGTGTTATTCAAAACACAAAAGGTGTTATTCATAATGCCCTTTTTACTAAAGAAAATGCATGCTTGCTAACTTGGGCTTCAGCTGTTGTTAAAAGGAAATCTGCAGATAGAGGAAAAGGGCAGGAGGGTGACATCTGGCATAACAGACTTTCTAAGATTGTTTTGGCATAAAGCCTGCATTAAACAGCAGAAGCAAGGGTGGGGGGAATCTATTGAAATAAAAAGAAAAATGAGGACAATGCAACATTGACTTCTAATCTTTAGAGAACCTGCTAAAACCAGTTCAAATGTTTTGTTGTTGTTATGACCTGAAATGGGCCATCACCTTTAATATTGCCTCTGAAAGACTCCAGAAGAATCTAAGTACATGAGGTTTTGTCAGGTAGAAGAGGCTGAATCTTTTCATAAAATCCCAGCCACTACACAGTTGACTTCACCTTTTCACCTGAATGACTAATGGAGAGACATGCCCACATGATTACAGGATCTCCTTCACTTCACTTGTGCAGATGCTTGCTAAGTATAATGCTATTTGAGGTAATAAAGAATATATATTTCTCAAGACAAACCGAGGCTTGGAAACTCTGAGTTCTGAAACCTGAGAAGAAAATGATTTATACTTTTTTTAACAAAGGAGAAAATAAGGATGAAATTTTCTGAAATCATATAATTATTCCATGCCCTTAAAGGTCACCAATCATAGAGACTTACCTTAGCATGAGGTAGGACTGAGACTAGCAATTGCCTGGACCCCCACTTTCTTCAGCTGTATCATTTTCCTTACATGTTCTCAACTTGAAGTAGAGTGGTAAGGAAGAAGGATAGCACCTTTTGTTTAGTAATGATCAATAACTTTTTTTCTTAATGGATACAAGCAAGTGATTCTGCTATGTTTTAAGGCGTCAATTCTTTTTGCTTGCCCTAGCCTAAGCACCTCTTAAGTCTTCAGGACCTATTGCTTTCCAAACACGTTTATCTGTGTGATGGCCAAACCATGGCTATATTAATGTAGCATCCCAGTGCTTGGCTTTGGACAGTGTTCCTTTAAACTCTCTTCTGAACTTTCATGACATAAGAGACTTAGACTTTCAGTAAAGTTCCTCAAAGGAAGATGAAAGTCAATAGTGTCTGTGTTGTGACCTTGATCTGCACATGACCAGTTTGCAGTGTTCTCTCAGTGGGAGTTTGGCATGTGGATTCAGGACACAATATGGCCACTGAGAGTCATTTATAAATAGAACCTGTTTTGCCTTACAGTGCCTAAAGATTCAAGGAAATTGGGTAAAAAAAAAGAATTCAACAATCAATGGAATGTTCCCTTTCAAACTCAATTTGGAGAGAATATCCTATACAAGATTTCTTTATCTTTTTTGTACTATGGAGTTCTTCAACAATCTAATGAAACCTATAAACCAATGCTCAGAATAATATTTTTAAATGTTTAAAAGAATCTATTTGGGATTCCAAAGAAAATCAATAATACCGAAATAAAATTATCTATCTAGATATCTAAGTTTCCTTGCTGTACACTGCACAAGTAATTCCATATACACTTTCACTGGTTTCCCTCAGTGCCTGGAATTCCCTTCCTCCTCACTTGATCCTCACAGGTAAACTTCTCTCTTCCCTGACTCAAGCGCAGCTAAAATTCTACCTTCTGTATGAAGTCTTTTCTACTCTCCCTCTACGTTAATGTCTTCCTTCTGAGATTTTCTCCATTTTTTTCCATATATAATTTTTGTGTACATAGTGTTTGCATGTTGTCTTCTCCATTAGATTGTGAGCTAATTGAGAGCAGAGAATATTTTTGCCTTTCTTTGTACCTATAACACATTTTATAGTGCATGATGCAAAATAGATGGTTAATTTATTAAATATAAATATATTTATGTAAATTCTTTTTTAAAATAGTACATATATGTTTGTATGCTATATATATGTATTTATACACATATACATATTAAGATGTTAATTGACATGACTTGATTAGTATGTGCAGTTGAATAAGCATATTTCAGTCTATCCCTGTGACTGATCAAGGATGCACTTCAGATTCACTCGATGAAACTGAGAAATATTAGACAAAGTATTATGTTACAGTCAATAAAATTTTAAAAGTTAAATTAATTTACCAAACTTTTTTTTTAGTACCTATTTCATACAAGATACTATCCTCAGTGAATGGGGCACCAATACCTAGAGGAAAGTATCTAGTACAATGAGTGGACCACATAGAATTTTCTCTTCCTTTTGTTTTCTTTTGAGGGTTTTGTGGGAATTACATGGATAAGAATTACAATTCCTAAGAAAGTAGTTCATTTGTATTGAAGTCAGTGTTGGTGTTGGAAGTGTCTTCCAATAAGATACAAGATCCATCAAAACAAAAACTACCATCTGGCATTTATAGAGTGCGAAGTGTTTGCAAGTAATTGACATACTTTATCTCATATGAGCTTTATCACATTTTGAGTGAGAGGCTGCAAATATAATTATCTCAGATTTACGGATGAGATAACTGAGGCACTAAATGGTTAATTGTCTAGTCACAAAACTGATGAATGTCATAGATATGACTTGAAATCAGTGTTGTTGTTGTTTTTTTTTTTATGCACCAACAGCATTCCTTTATACACTGTGCCATGCTCCCTCTCTAGTAGCTAACTGAATGTCTTCCATTATTCTTTTCTATTGAGATCTTTTCCACTTCTAATTTAGTCCATCACCAAACTCTGTCTCCAAGATTTTTTAAAATCACATTCAAATTCAATAAACATGCTTTCTAAGTTATTAATCACCAGAAATGTCCTAGAATTCACAAAAAGGAATGAAGATTGTTTGGTGTGACTTATATTTAGGAAATCTGCACTGGCTCACAAGACTGTTATTTTTTTGTTTTTTAATAAATAAAAATGAAGTATTTAAACATCATTCTTCAATTTTACTAAATATTGAAATGAAGCTTACTGTTATAGTTTCCATCCATTGTATTTTTGGTCACTCACAATTACTAATCCTCTGAGAACATGATATTTTCATGTCCATAATCATGCCATCATCAAAAGGACACTTGTCTTAAAAGAGTTGGGTTTGGGGCTTCTTCAAGAAAGAGAAATAAATTGGAATTATCTTCCCCCCCCCAAAGAAACCTGGATGACCTTTTACTTCAATTCTGAAATGTGTTAATTGTCCTTCCACAATGCCCATTCAGTTCATATGCATTGACAAACTAAATGGACTGCTTCACTGACTGTTTTATGATCTGGTCATTATTTACACACCTGATTTTTCTTGTGAAGATTGCTAAACTTAGATCAATACTTGGCCAACATTTTTTCCTTCTTCTCCCCAATACCTGCTCTCACTCTAGGGGAATTTAACATTCACATTTATTTTTCCTCAAATATACTAGCCACTTAGTTCCTTAACCTACTCACTTCTCATGATCTACTCCTATATCCCACCTCAGATACTCACAAAGATGGTCATAGACTTAATCTTACCATTATTCACAAATGTACTACTACCATGTTCAAGAATTCCAAAATACCTTTATCTGACCAAAATCTATTAGTTTTTCTTTTCCTCTGCATTCCCTTATCAAACTCTACTCTTTATCCATATTGTGGCTTCCAATCTCTCAACCCTTTAATTCTCTCCTATGCTATTTACTCTACATTAGCCAGTCTCCCCTCTTTCCCTCATCTTGAACCTTTAACTGATTCAACTGTATATTGTATTTTTATCTTGAGACCCTTAGCATTTAGATCACTATTGAGATAAGTTCCCTTTTCAATTTACTTATTGGGTTCTTATAAGCCTTAGCCTTGGATCACTCCTGCCATCCACTGCCGTTAGTCTTATAAATGTGCTGCTGACTGAAGGTGGAAAAATTCCTGTTAGGTTCATTACAGATTTATGCTGCATAGCCTCAATTGAGCCCTCACTTGATAGACAATACTACCATGCATCCTTCATCAACCTACTATCCCAATTTCCACAGAGGTTCTTTTAAACCTTTTCATCCCTTCTCTAACGTCTTGTTGTGCACCCTTCCCCCTCACTTTCAGCTCAGATTCTTGCCTCATACATTATAGAAAAAAAATGAGAAAATTAGCCACGAAATTCTTCTTCTACCCTATCCCTTATATCATATCCCTCAGATGTCTTTTGACATTATTCCTTCCTTCACCTGTCTCACATGATGAGATGGTCTTACTCCTTACCAAGGCTAACCCTCTAACTGTGAAACAATCTCATTCCATTGTCTGCTCCAATAGATTGACTATCTTTTTCATGAACAATCTGTCACTTATTTTTAATCACTCACTATTTCTTAGCTGCTTTCCTAATGCCTACAAACATGCCCATGTGTGCTATATGCCCCCTCCCTCCCCTGCCAATCTTATTTGAGCCTCCAGCCTCCACAATCTATCATCCTATGTCTCTTCTGCCCTTTGTAGCTGAACTACTTGAAAAAAGCCATCTTCAATAAGAGCTTCCACTTTCTCTGCTCTCACTCTCTTGTTAATCCTTCACATTCCAGCTTCCAACCTCATTAAAACAATATAACTCCTCTCTCCAAAATTGCCAGTCATCTTTTAATGAAGAAGTTCAATGCCATTTTCTCAATATTTAATCTCCTCAGTTTTCCAGTAACTGTTGACATTGTTGATCTTCCTGTCTTCCTTGGTAACTCTCTTCTATCTAGGTTTATGAGACACCATTCTACCTATGACTATTCATTCTTTGCCTCTTTTACTGATTCCTCATCTAGATCACACCCCCTAACCATAGGTGTATCACAGGACTCTGTCCTGGTCCCTGTTCTCCTCCTTTTATACTATTCCTTTGCCCTTTCCCCCTCCTCCCAATAGTTCCCATGGATTTAGTTCCTACTTCCCTTTTGACCATTCTGAATTCTATCTATCCTGCTATAACATCTCTGCTGACCTCCAATCTCAAATCGCAAACTGCCTTTCAGATATCTTGAATTGTTTGTCAACACATATAGAACTGAACTCGTTATATTTTCCCTTAAACCTTCCCCAATGCCTACCTTCTCTATAGAGAGGATAATATAGAGGTTAATATCATCCTCCTAGTCCTGCAGAGTCACAACCTAAGTGTCACCCTGGACTTCTCACTATCTCTTATCTCCTGTGTTTACTCTTTTGCCAATGCCTGTCTATTTCACCTTTGCATCATTCCTTGAATACATCCCCTTCTCTTTTCTGACACTAAAGACCATCATTACCTCATTTTTGAACTCTTGACTCTTGGTGATTCAGCCTTCCTCAAATCTCTCCCTGCTCTAATCCACTCTCACTTTTCAGCCAACAAAATAATTTTCCTAAATTGCAAGTCCAAACATATCACTTCCTTACTGAACATATTTCAGTGACTCCAGGATCAAATGAAAAATCTTCAATTTGGCATTCAGAACTCTTTGTAAACTAGTTCCCTGCTACCTTTTTGCTTTTCTTATACCATACTCCATGCTACATACTGTTCATTCCAGTGACATTGGCTTCCTTGCTGTTCCACCAAGAGGATACCCCATCTCTTAGCTTCAGGAATTTCTCTATCTTCTATTCCTGAAATACTGTCCCTCCTCTTCTATTCCTATAAGCTTCTCAGACTTTCTTTAAGTCTCAATTAAAATTGATCTTCTACAGGAAGCTTTTCTTAATCTCTCAGTTATAGTGACTTCCTTTTCTTAATTATTTCAGATATGTGTGTATGTATTTTATATGTGTGTTTGCACATATATATATGTATATATGTAGTTTGCTTGTTATCTTCCCCTTTAGATTGTCAGGTTCTTGGAGGGCAGGGATTGTCTTTTGCCCCTTTGGCATCCCCAGTGATTGGCATAGCACCTGGCACATACTAGGCACTTAGTAAATATTTATTGGCTGACTGAATGAATTGACCAGATGACCTTGACAAGATCACACAGAGCTCCATAGTATAATTATATTAGCTTTAAGGTATCAGAAATTGTAGTCTGGAGAGTTTCCTCTCCTGGAGGAGCAGAAGAAGAAAGAGGTGGAATATTGCTCTTTATAAGGAACCTCTCTTCCATTTGGTCATTGATCAAGACATTCTGTATACTACAGGTGAGGAAGCTGTGACCTTAGAGGTTTCTAGATCCTCAAGTGCAGACCTTTGACTGAATCCAGACTTCGCAGAACACATATCCTTAGTAACATGATTTGTTCTTTAAACTTGGACTCAGTCAGAGCTGTACCTGAGGACCTAGAAGGCAATTTGTGGCCTCAAGGCTGTAGGTTCCCTAGCCTTGATCTATGTCAATGGCAAGGTTCTTTGAACAAAAATATCTCAATGGGTACATTTATCGTGTGATCTTGTATGACCTTCCAATATGACTTGGATACATTGTTTGTACATTCTTTAAGACTTTATTTTACTCTACCTCATCAAAACCCTTTGTAAAATCAACTAATTATAAATACAGAAAGATGTCATATCCTCTATATTTGTCAATTTATTTTATGTATGAAAAATTTGTTCTACTTAGAAATTCATCTGTGAAAAACTATTTGTTCTTTCTTATACTTTTAGTTTCTTCATGTAGTTATTTTTCTTAAATTTCTTCCTTTATTTGGTCTCATTTGATTGTGATTTTCTTACCTTTGTGAGTTCTGGCTTAATTTATTTGAATGTGTTGTTTATACAATTGAGTCGATCTCTTGGGATGTCTTAACTTCAATAGTTTTTTTCCCCATCTCTATTACTTCTGGTCGTTTAGCTTATTACAGAGTTCTACAGTAATTGTATTAGTTCTCTTTGCTTTGCTATTTTTTTTTATTTTGGTAGATGTTGCTTCTTTCAAGTGCATTTGTTTTTTAGCTGCTGCTCTATGATTCTTTGTTGGGGTTTGTGAGGAGTCCTAGCTTCTTCTAAGCCTCTCAGATCCACATAACATTTTTAAAGAGGTCTTTGTAGTGGTGTGGTGGTAGCTGTTCATACCAACTGCTGATCCTCAAAGGAGTGGCATGACAGTGAGTAGTCTGCGAGATTTGGGATATCCTATTGTCCTTTTAAGAACATAAGCTCTGTGGGGACTTGAGCTATTTCATTTTATCTCTATAAATTTGTTTGTGTGGAAATTCATCCGACAGGATTTGATTCTCATAACTTCAGCTGAGTCTTGAAGGAAGCTTAGTTAAGGAGGCAGAGGTAAGGAATGACCATGTTTAAGTTATAGAGAAAACCAATGAAGAGGCATGGAAATATGAAATAGAATAAGAGAGTCCCTAATTAATAAGAGTGAGAGACACAGCTAGGGATGTTCTGGAGCCAGCTCAAGCAGGCTCAGGAGAGACAATTGTTAAATGTTCAGTGGGAGCATTTACAGCTCAGAAAGTAGCAAATGTTAGAAATCAGAGTTTAATTTATTGTGTTGTTGATTATCTAAACTTAAGAAAGTATTCATGTGGGCGGCCAGGTGGGGCAGTGAGTAAGAGTGCCAGCCCCAGCGTCGGGAGACCTGGGATCGGTTTAGGCCTCAGATACTTGCCACACTCACACACACACACACAAAATTAACTGGCCGTGTAACCTTGAGCAAGTTACTTAACCCCAATTGCTTTAAAAAAAAAAAAAGAAAATATTTATGACTGAGGTGAAACTCAAAGGTGCATCATACATTGTTCATAAAACTGGTTATTAAACATTATTTAGCACACATCTAGATCCAACTAACTGAACATTAGTCTCCTCAGTTTGTAAAAAGGGGATATTGATGCTGATATTATCTGCCTCATAGGGGTTGTTGAAAGGATCAAATGAGACCATGCATATAAAGTACTTTCCAAACTCTAAAACAAAATATTTATATTCAATAATATGTTAATATATGCATAAATATAATTTTCCATTTCTGTATCTCTTAAATGTCCTTGTTTTATCACAATATTATTTGTTATATTTTTTCATATTTCTTTCTTCCTCAAAAAGAAAGAAATCTCTCTTCTTGCAAATCGTTCCATTTGTACCTTTAAACTTTATGGTATCCAGTATGAATTTCTTCTGAAGTAACTTGATCTGATTTATAATGTAATTTTCTTTAGTGATAACTAAATCTCTTCATCTTCCTAATTTTGGATATTGGTTATTGAGGCTCAGATACAATAGCTGCGCTTCTATAGATGGTGAAAATAGATCCCAAAAGAAACCCTAACATATAGATTATACCTCACTTATATTTGTTATTCTGTTTCCATTTTCATCTATAGATACTCTTTAGGTAACCTAAATTAAGTATATTTCAGGATAAGCTTTCTGCAGGTTTATTGTCTCTTTCATTGCTTTATGCTGTTTTATGAAACAATTCTCTTCATAGTCTTGCTTCATTAATGCATTGTAAATAAACTTGTGTCCAAACCATTTTTGTCTTTGAATGTCATGTTCCCCTTTGGGATAACATCTAGTACCTAACAAATAAGGCATTTTCTGAGTTATTTTAAACTCCTTGGTATGGTTTCAATTTTTTTGGGATATTTCTCTAAGAAATATTGAAAATCAGAATCAATGAATTCACTTTCATCAATATCCTATTTTTAAGTGTCAAAAACACATAGAATTTTAATTGATTCATTTTGTATGAAAACATTGGTCATTCTCAATAACCTTCCATGTCACTTTCCCCCAAAGCACAATTATGCAAAAGTAATGAAATTCTTAATTATAATTGACAATGCATGTTTGTAGTTTGACATTTCAGCAGCTTTAGTTAAGTTCAAATTGGAATTGCATGCTAGATCCTCATCAAATCTTCATCCTCCTATTGTGGTGTTGATTTTGATCTTCACTATAACAACTAATATTTATTTGCCTACACATCGATATGAATCCCACATAAATTGTTCTCTCTCTCCCTGTATATATATATATACACATACACATATGTATATATACACACATATGTGTATGTATACATGCACATACATATACATATGGTGTATGTGTGTGTACATATATATCCCCCACCCCATTATTTAAAAACTTTTGTTCCCAGTCATTTCTCAGTTTTGAACCATAATTTCTAACATATTTTGACTTTTTCTGTAATCAGTCTCACACTGAAGTGACCAAGTATCAAAATACATCTTGAATTGATTGGAATACACACACACACACACCTCTTTATATGTGTATATAAATATATGTGTGTGAGAGCATGTATGCATATACATACACAAATATATATTATATAGATGTATGTATATGTCTATGTATATATACATATATGTATATTATATGTATGTATATATGTATATGTATATGTAGGTAGTTACAAAGTGACACTTTCTGATTTTACATATGTGGAAATTGAAGCACAGAAGGTTAAATGACTTGTTCAGGATCCCACATATATTAAATTTTTGCAATGACATTCAAACCTTGTTTTTCCCAACTCTGAATCTATTGCCCAGTGATGTCAAACTCGGAAAAAATAGACACCTGGGGTCTGCATATTGACATAAAACCCACAAATTAACATTGTCTAGGTTGTAGTGTATTTTTATTTATTCTGTTAAACATTACCCAATTATACTTTAACCTAATTAGGTGAATCATTCGATACTTTTCTGATACCCCTAAGACTTTGATTTCTCTCTCTCTCTCTGTCTCTTTGTCTCTCCCTCTTTGTCTCTCTCTCTCTCTACATCTCTCTCTCTGTCTCTGCCTCTCTCTCTCTTTCTCTCTGATCCCATGCAATAGATGCCAGCACATAAGATGCACTTAAATCCATGGTGGTCTGTTTGATTTGCTTATCTTCATCACTCATCACAAACACTGCAAGGCAAGACAACTAAGTGTTCCATGAAATTATCTTTCTTGTTGCCTTTGGGTGCACAACGAAAGCAACTCAGCCAAGTCTTTTACTTGCCTTTCTGAAAAGAACCTGTGATCTGCCTTTCCATTTAGGGATAACTTCTTTGTCTTTTGGTTTTACTTACAAAGACAAGGATGTCAATATGGATGTAGTCAAATATCTCAACAAAAAACCTTAGGACATAGAGTCTGAAAAAGAACATTCTTTTTGGAAAGCCTAACTTTATTGCCTCGAAAGAGTGATTGCCCTTGAAATCTCAGTGAAAAGGTCAATCGAACTTCATAGGAACAGCTCTAGTAGTTTAAGCATTTCACAAGAGAGTTTCGGCTGCAAGGAAGATGGTATTTAAATTCAAAATGCTTATTTGCACTCAGAGTGACTGGAAAATCTGTAAATATCCAGGAATAAGACTCATTGACATAGTTTCTGGCCAATTCTAAGGGTTGCAATGTTATTTTAATGTATTCTGGAATTAAATTTTGTAGCCAAATGGAGAAGCGGGGAGATAAGTTTCCTTCTTTACCCGGTTTCCCGTGACATTGGGCCAAAGTTATTATTAAAAGAAATTAAACTTGATTTTGGCAACACTGAATTAGGTTTACAGATGTCCTTATTTTTTTTCATCTTTAAATATAAACAGAGACCATATTTTAAAAAATCTCTTCCTCTTCATTTTCTCTCTTCACTTTTCAGAGGTTTTTCCTACTCTCAGGTTTAAGCATGATATTTGGAACAAAAATCTGAATACAAAAATTACTAGGAATTTGTGTTTGATCAACAAAATATACTAAAACATCAGCATCCTCACCCCCACCCCATTCTCATGACTCAATTCTTATCTTTTCAGCTAACATGAAAAGCATTGCAATTTCTAGGAGAGGCTTAAGCAATGAAAAATTGCATATTTGGACAAGGAGCCAACCGTTATCCAAAACCTGATTTTTTTCCGAATATAATAAGTATTTTATGGTTATTTGGATTTCAGAAAGATGTGATAAATTTTGTCAATAAAGAAGTTTGATGATTTAAATTCATAGGAAATTTTAAATATATGAAATCATATAACAAAAACCCAACAGAAAGGTCTAATTGAATACAAATTCAATTTAATTCAACAAGTATTTTTTAAGTCACTACTATGACTTTAATGTTGACCCGTGTTCAAGATACTGTGCTAAGTGATGGGAGATAAGGGCCCTGTTTTTATAGAGTTTATGATGAAGTACCTGTGAGGTGGCCATGAGGTGGGGATTTGGAGGCAACTACACCAAAAAAAATACAAAAACCTGATATGTAAGAAAAATATGAGTAATACCTAGAAGTCTAGAAAAAATTCTATGAGAAATTGGAGGAAGGAAAGACTACTATCTATCTATTGTCAAGGTGAATGATATATGTAATGTATGGCTTTATGGAGGCATTTGTACCAGATTTAAGCCTAGATAGAAGAGAAGGATTTCAACAGTAGATTTAGAGATGCTTAAAGACCACTAGAAGGAAAAACAAGCTGAAATGAAAGAAATTGTAAAGGGGCAGGATAAACCATGGGGCCTAAAAGGAAAGTAGTATGAAATAATATGGAAGGCAGATGATAGGGGGGCTCTACAGGACACAATGAAGAATTCATATATTACCTGTTATTCATACATCATCATTGTAATAGCAAATGCTTATTAGGCATTGGGTGCAGCATTGGAGGACCCCAGGGAGCGCTAAGAGGTTTCCAGGGGAAACAGCTCAGTGCTGAAGGTCTAAAATATTTTAGGATGATAAACCAATCCCCTTTAGTCCCTAAGAAGAAAATCATTGAATTATTTGATCTTCAAAAAGGAGAGTGATCGCCTCTTGGTTTCTCTTTTATCTTCTTATCAGGCAAGCCTAATAGGTACCTTTGAGCCTTTCCATTAAGGAATGGAGAAAGGTCTAGTACTATCCTCCACAATTAAAAAAAAAAAGTTTATCTGTGAATAAATGACAACTAAATCACACATGTCTGATTAGGAAATGATCCAGAACAATGGACCTATTCCTGACATTTCTGTTTTAATTCCTTGTTGAGGATAGGTGACTTACCAATCCAGAGATGGATATGCCTAGTCTTGCAGACAGGCTTGTAAGCTTGAGAAGTCCAAAGATTCTAGGATATAGAAGTAAAAGTTTGGACAGTGGAGAACAGAGGTGAAATGTAAAATGTATATTCAAAAAGTGTGTGAAATATTTCATATCTCAATAGTTCAATTACCAAGGTTCCAGGAAGAATGTGATAGGACTTAACAAATAACATTATTTTATTTTAAAGTTTTGCACATTTGTGAGTCTTTGTGTTAAGAAACTATTTTGTATGGAGGCAGCTAGGTGGCACAGTGAATAGAGCACTGGCCCTGGAGTCAGGAGAACCTGGGTTTGGATCCGGCCTCAGACACTTAACACAAAAACTAGCTGTGTGACCTTAGACAAGTCACTTAACCCCAATCGCCCTCCAAAAAAGCAAAAAAGAAACTATTTTGTGTGGAGGAAATAGTTGTTTCATATCTGATTTTTATTGAATATTGAATATCTTTTTACTCCCCCTACCCTTTGGGGGAGAGTGCTAAATATGAGAGACATCTAAGTTTTAATTAATTTTTCCCATAGTTTTATTGTGGATTATAAAGATTCAGAGACAATGAGATGAAAGTGCCTGACATTGTTTTGGAGGCCAGGCTCCCCTTAGCCTGGATAGTCTATGTGAACAGGTATAGAGATAAGAGGGGAATCTTATTAGAGAGTGAAGAGCTGAAGTATCCTAGCCCTTTGAGATAATCAACAGTTCTCTGTGTTAGATATATACTACTTATCTATGTGCTATTTTTTATTTCATAAAGTACTTTATAGACAACAACCATATTAAGTAGATTGTAGGTAATAGTGTAGATGATAGGATACCCATTTCACAGATGCAAAAACTGAGAACTAAGTTGCTTTTTGTTGTTATTTTTATCAAACTCTTATTCTATTCAGAACTTGAAGGGCACTTGATAATCAGAGTCCAGCTTCTGAACTTCTTTATACAAAAAATAAAATTTATTAATAAAACTTCTTTATACAAAAAATAAATATAAGAACCCAGGAAAGTAACTTGTCTAAGGTCACATGGGCACATAGTCACAGAAGTGATATTTGAACCCAGATCTTCTGACTCCAAATGCAATGCTTCGTACTCAGACTCAGTGTCTTGGCGCTATTTGTCAGCACTGATGACATCAGCCTTCGTCAATGAGTTTCAAGCAGTTTTTTATTTGTTTGTTTTATTGTGATTTTTAGCTACCAAGTGGTAAGTCTAAGATTTCAATTCAGGTCTTCTACTTCCAAATCTTTCCATCATACTATAGCCAAACTTTGATATGTGATCAAGAGCTTTTGAAAACTCTGGACTAGAGGTGCATTAGAAAGGTTATTTAGACAGGAGTGAGTGAGGGGCTAGAGAAATGGATATCAGTAACCACATGATTAAAATCATTTAATTGAGAAAAGGTGAAACCTTTTATTTTGTTTGTATATATCTTGAATCTTCGGTGCTTCTGTCTGTTGTCTGACTGTTTCCTCAGTAAGTTAATCTTTAATTCCCCCAAGGTGAAGACAGAGAATAGCAGGCAAGGTGGTATAGGAAATTGTTAGATATCAGTAATTATGTGGGAAAAAAGGTGGGTAGATGGAAGTAGATAATTTGATTTCTGCATGTGGAATGGTTTGGGCTTACCTTAAGGCAGAATAGGAGCGTTTAACTGCCAAACAAATGGACCTGAGCAGATGGCATCATCATATCATTAGAAAAATAAGGAAATCTTGCCCAAGAATGTCTATTGATTGATTGAACATCAGTTCACTGAGTCAGTCAAAAGACCTTTACGGAGCACCTACTAATGTCCAGGCACTGTGTTTTTTTTTTTCAAACATTTTATTAACTTCTGATTTACATCATTCATTTCTGCAAGGTTTTGAGTTACAAAATTTCCCCCGATTTTCCCCTAACCACCGCCCCAAAATAGCGGTCCCACAGGATATCCCCTCCTCCAATCTACTCTCTCCCATATCTTCCCCCATATCCCCTTCAACTTTTCCAGTAGGGCATGGTGGATCTCTATGCCCCAGTGCCTATATATCTTATTTCCCAATTACATGTAAAATAGTATTAATAATTGTATTTATGTATTTGTAAACATTTGATTTTAAAACTTTGAATTCCAGATTCATTCCCTTCCCCTCTTGTCACCCACCCTTACTGGGAAGATAAGCAAATCAGTATAGGGTATACATGTGTAGCTATGTAAAACATTACCATAGTAGATATACTGTAAAAGATATATTTCCTTCCCTCCTATCCCATCTCCCACTTGTTCTATTCTCTACTTTGATCCTGTCCTTTTGCAAAAATGAGTGCTTCCAATTTCCTTCCCCCCAGCATTCCCTCCCTTCCATCATCCCCCCTCTCATGCCCTCCCCCCTAATCTCTTGTAGGGTGAGATACCTTATTTAGTGTGTATGTCATTCCCTCCCTGAGTCAAATTCAATGAGAATAAGGTTTTCCTTTTTGGCTTCCTGTTCTTCCCCACCATTGTAACCATTTCCCTTGCCTCTTCTATATGAGATAGTTTACCCCATTCTGTCTCAACCCATTTCCTCTCATTATAGTCCTCTCTCACCTCTTAATTTCACCTTTTAAGTATCATCCCCTTTCTATTTAATTGGTCCTGTGCCCTCTATCTGTGTATACCTGTAAACATATATACACATATTTGCAAATGTATTCATATGCCATTATAACCTCCAATATATATATAATATATGTATAAATATGTTTATATATATATGTATATTTCTATTCTTTTCAACTATTTTCATACTGAGAAAGGTTTCATCAGTTACAACTGTCATTTTCCCATGTAGGAATGTAAATAGTTCAACTTTTATAAGTTCCTTATGATATCTTTTCCCTGTTTACCTTTTCAAGCTTCTCTTGCTTCTTGTATCTGAATGTCAAATTTTCTATTCAACTCTGGTTTTTTCATCAAGAATGCTTGAAAGTCCTCTATTCCCCTGAATGACCATATTTTCCTCTGAAACATGATACTCATTTTTTCTGGGTAGATGAATTCGTTTTAATCCCAGCTCCTTTGACCTCCAGAATACCATATTCCAAGCCCTTCTATCCTTCAATGTAGAAGCTTCCAGATCCTGAGTTATCCTGATTGTGTTTCTACAGTATTCAAATTGTTTCTTCCTGGCTGCTTGTAATATTCTCTCCTTAATCTGGGAATTCTGGAACATGGCCATAATATTCCTAGGAGTTTTCTTTTTGGGATCTTTTTCAGGAGGTGATCAATGGATTCTTTCAACATCTATTTTGCCGTCTGGTTCTATAATGTCAGGGCAGTTTTCCTTGAGAATTTCTTGGAGGATTATTTCTAGGTTCTTTCTTTGATCATGGCTTTCAGGTAGTTAAATAATTTTAAAATTATCTCTCCTGGATCTGTTTTCCAGGTCAGTGGTTTTTCCAATGAGATATTTCATATTGGCTTCTATTCTTTCATATGTTTAGATTTGTTTAACAACATCTTGATTTCTCATAAAGTCATTAGCTTCCATTTGCTCCAATCTACTTCTGAAGGAATGATTTCTAAGTGAGCTTTTGAGATTCGTTTTCCATCTGGCAAATTTGGCTTTTTAAGGCATTCTTCTCCTCATTGCCTTTTTGAGCCTCTTTTGCCATTTGACTTAGTCTGTTTTTTAAGGTGTTATTTTCCTCAGTCAGGCTGTTGATTCTCATTTCATAATTTTCTTGCATCATTCTCATTTCTCTTGCCAATTTTTCCTCCACTTCTCTTATTTGCTTCTTAAGGACCTATATGGCCTGTAACCAGCTCGTATTTTTCTTGGAACCTCTTGGTGCAGGAGTTCTGACTTCACTGTCTTCCTCCTTTTCCATGATTTGATCCTTTTTATCCCCAAAAAAGGAGTCTAATATTGGATTGTTTTGCTTGGTTTGCTTCTTTTGACTGCTCATGTTGCCACTCAATTACTTGACTTTTGGACTTTTTGCCACAGTAGGACTCTGCCTAGACAAGGGAACTTATACCAAATGCTGGTGTTTTCTCAGCTGCTGAAGGTGGTGCTCTCTCTGAAGCCTCCACATGCTCTGCCAAGCTGCTCACACAAACTAGGACCTCCACCCCAGAATGCAATCCAGATCCAAGCACGTCAAAGCAAGAGCAATTACCCCTCAGACTGGTTGCTTGTTTCCCCTACACGCTGTAGGCCAGGAGCTGAAGCTTCTTGGGGGGGAGGCTGCACTACAGCCCTCAGATGTTTCTCGCCCTGGGGGCAAAGCACACTCCCAACTACTGGATCCCAATGTTCATACTGCACTGATCTCTTACTTTGTCCTTAGTATCTATGTGTTGGTAATTCTGGAAACTGCCATAGATGTTGGTGCTCTGGAGTCCCTCCAGCCATTGGTTGGTCAGGTCTTCTCTAGGGCTTAAACCTCTGGTTCATGCAGAGTTGGCTCCCAGAGCACTAGGCTGGCTGATTCCTGATGGCCTGCTGGGCTGTACTCAGTGAGAAGTTAGCTTCTCTGTGTCATTTTGTGGCTTCTGTAGCATCAAAGTTTGTTCAGAGTCCCCCCCCCCCACATGAATTGGAGGAGGTGAGACCAGGCACTGTGTTAAGAACTGGGGATACAAAAGAAGCCAAAACACAATCCTTGTCCTTAAGATGCTCACAATCTAATGGGACAGATGAAAAACACATGTACAGAAAAAGCTACATAGAGTATATTTAGGAAATGACAAATGCAAAGCACTAGAATTGAGATGTTGGAAAAGGATTCCTGCAAGAAAATTTCAGTTCGGACTTAAAGGAAGCCAGTAGGTATAGATAAAGAAGGAGAACATTCCAGGAATGGTGAACAATCAGAGAAAATGCCTGGACTTGAGAGGCAAACTATCTTGTTTGTGGAACAGCAAGGAGTCCAGTGTTGCCAGATTGAAGAGTACTTGGCAAGGAGAAGATATGAGAAAACTGAAAAAGGTAAATGGAGAATAGGTTATTTAGGCTATAGATACAAAACGAAGATTTTATACGTGTTTCTGGAAGTAAAAGGGAGATGGTGGAATTTGTTGAGTAGAAGAGTGGCATGGTTGAATCTGAGTTTCAGAAAAATAATGTTGGTGGTTGAGTAGAAGATGGACTGGAATGAGGAGAGACTAGAAGCAGGCAGACTCCCCAGCATTTTATTACAATAATTCAAAAGTGAGGTGTTAGGGACCTGCATTAGAGAAGTGCAGTATAAGATGATAGGGATATAATGAAGAAATGTTGTGAAAGTGAAATCATGAAACTTTTACAAAAGTTTGGATGGGGGGGGTGAAAGCTAGTGAAACATTGAGGATGACACCTAGATTACTATCACAAGGAGAATGGTGTTATCCTCTATAGTAATGGGAAAGGTAGAAGGTGGAGAGGTTTTAGGGAGGAAAACAATGAGCTCTGATTTAGACATATTGAGTTTAAGATGACTACCAGACATACACTTCAAGAAGTCTGAAAGGCAGTTGAAGATGTAAGATTGGGAATCAAAAGAAAGGTTAAGGAAGGATAGGTGGGTTTGAAGGTTATCAGCATCAATATGGTAATTAAATCTATAGTTGCTGATGAGATCACTAAGTGAAGTAATATAGACTAACAAAAGAAGAGGGTCCAGGATCGAACCCTAAGGTGTACTTATAGATGGAGGGCATAACAAAAATGAAGTTTCAGAAAAGGAGAATAGGAAGGTATCAATGAACAGGTTTTGAAAAGAGACATAAGATCTAGGAAATCTACCAAAAAGATGAAAAAAGACTGATGATATCCATTCAAGCAAGTATTGATGTCAAGGGAAAATTTTGCAATGCTTTAAATAGTATGCTACATTTGTTATTCTACCACTATAAAGCAGTATCTATGTATTCTTGTTTTATACAAATCTCTAGAGCAAAAATTTAGACAAAGAACTTTGAAAGTCTTAAAAACTCTAAATCAATGGAAATTTCCAGTCACAGTCCTGGAGGCTGTATGCTACCCCAAATTTTGAAAGAAAGGGGATGGACTCAGTGCAGAATGAAACTTTTTTTAGGAATGACCAAAATAAAGGACTTTATTTTGCTTAATTATGCATATTTGTTACATGGGTTTTGGCTTTATTGTTAATTTATTTTAATTAATTTTAATTTTATTTAATTTAATTGAATACTTTATGTTTAAATTGAATTTAAATTAAATTAATTTAAAATTAAACATTTAAATTAAATAAAAAATCTTAAAAATAAATAAATAAATAAAGATAATTAAATAGAATAAATTTTTATTAAATTAATAATTAATTTATTATTAATAAATTTATTTTTTCACCAATCAGAAGAGAAATGAGGGGAAAATCAATTGTAATTAATTGAAAAAAGAAATTATATTTTTCAAAAAGTATAATGCTATCTGTTTTCCAGTGGAAAAAGAGAAAGGGTAAAATGAATGAATCTTCACTCCTTCTGTGATCAAGGAAAATGAAATGTCCCTAAACAGAATGGAAGAAATTCTTCAGTGAAACAATAGAGAAGAAAAAAAATCTCTAAGGAGGGAAGAATTTCTAAGGAGGGAAGAATTCTCCCTTGTATCAGAGGAATGAAAGGTTGAAGAATGATGCAGAGAAGAAAAGCGTGAATGAGAATCATTAAACATATGGAGGTAATCAATAGATATGAGACTTCCTGTAGAAGAAGGAATGGGTGCAGCTCAAGAGGAAGCAATTTCTCATAAAGCATGGAAAAATGGTGCAGCTTCTTAGTTGCCATCAGGAGAAGTGTAATAAAGTCAATGACAGTCAGAGGAAGAAAGGATGAGTTACAGTGATGACTTGCTGAAAGTTACCAAGGTGACCAGTTCTGTAGCTGACATAAAACAAAACAGAGGTGTTTTGTTATTGTTGTTGTTTATCTTCACCCCATATGTATCCAGGACATGAAAGAAACATGTCAGTCAAAAAGCATTTAGTAGGTACCTATACTGAGTGCCAAAAATACAAAGAAAGGCAAGAGGTATCATCCCTGTTCTTAAACAATTCATAGTCTAAATAGCAGAGAAAACTTGGAAACAATTGTTTACAAACAAAATATATGCAGGATAAATTAGAAGGAATTTCAAAGTGAAGGTATAAAAATCAAGGAGGCTAATTGCAAAAGATGAGACTGTGAATTTTCAAAGGAAATGAAGGAAATACCCACTATGTTCATCTGGTTATACATGTGAGAACAGATGATATCACCAGAAGGAAACAAAAAATTTTGTAAGAATTATGAAGCTCTGGGATAAAAAAAAAATCCAATGTAACAAACAAAAAACCCTCCAAAGAATTGTATATGACTTTTCTATGCATTAGAAGAGTTTAACATATTAGACTTTAAGGTAGAAGGTATATTAAAAACAAACAGGGATTTCCTCTCCTAAATTTCCTTTTGCCCAGGCTGTTTGAAACTCCTTGTACTGCATAGAGAAGGTGGGAGACACCAAGTCTCCTTCCAGTGAGAAGGAAGACATATGAGACTTAATGCATTTTTTGCTTTTCCCTTAAACTTTTTATTTTTGACATTCATTTTTAATGTTTTTCCATTTAATCAATTATTTATGTGGGGGCATTAATTTAAAAATGGTCCCAATTATTTCTCTTCTGCTACACTCCCAACCATTTAGAAAGCCAGAAAAAATGATATTAATTATACCTGTGAAGCTATGCAAAGCATATTTCCATATTAGCCATGTTGCAAAAAAAATAAAGGAATAAAACAACATAAAGTTAGGCATGTTTCAATCTGCCCTCTGAATTCATCAGTTCTCTCTCTTTAGGAAAAAAGTATTTTTAATCAAGGATCCTTTGGAATTTTCTTGAATTGTCGTCCTGATCAGAAAATAATAATATCTTTCAAAGTAGATGATATTTAAAATATTGTTTTTCTGTAAAATATTCTCTTGGTTATGTGCATTTCACTTTGCATCAATATATATATATATATACACACACACATACATATACACACATATATACACATATATGTATACATACATATATGTATATATAGTTTCATTTTTTTCTGAATTCATCCTGCTTATCATTTCTAAGCACAGAACAATATCCTACCACAATTTGTACAGCAATTACTTAATTGATAAACATCACCTCCATTTCTAATCCTTCACTACCACAAAGAGACATATTAAAAATGGATACAAACATGGTAGGTGTATTGTTGAGTGAAAAGGCAGTCATTTTTTTATCCCTTTGGATATACTATTTAATCATTCTCCAGAATGGTTTGATCAATTCATAACTGCACCAGCAGTGCATTAGGGACACAATTTTTCTACATCCCCTTTAGCATTTGTCATTTTCTGTGATGTTAGTAAATCTGATAGGTGTAAAGGAGTACCTAAGTGTTGTTTTAATTTGCATTTCTCTAAATAATAGTGATTTAGAGAACTTTTTTCATGTGACAATTGTTTTGATTTCTCCTTCTGAAAATTTCCTTTTATATCCTTTGATCATTTATCTATTTAAAAATAGCTCATATTATTATATGCATTATTACTATATGTGTGTATGTATGTATATATTTCTAGAATCTTAAAAATTTAATCAAAAAGAATTGAAAGGAATTGAAAAGAGTAGTAGCAAAGATAAGAAAGCTATATGAATAAATTTTGTACTAAGTAGAATTTGTCTAAGTAAAAAATGAGTTCACTTTTTTGAATAAAAGTTTCATTTAAAACAATAACAAACCAACATTCTAGTGCTTAATTTTGTGCTCCTCCATCACCCTGTTTCACTTTTAATTATTTGAATTTTTAAAATTTAATTATCTTAAGTTTTATTTCACATGGGAACATGGAAGACAATGCTATATGTAAACAATGGAAAAAAGTATTACTGTTGACCAAATAAAGGAGACTTTACTTTTATAGGAGTATAGAACTAGTAAAAGAAATCTGCAGTTTCTTTATAGCAATTCGGCCCACTGTCCTACTTGCATAAATAATTGTAAACTATATGTAAAGTGAAAAAAGGAAAACTTTTGAAGAAGACACTGGCCCCTTCAGGCATCAGGAAAGACTTTATGTACAAGATGTGCTAGAGTTGAATTTTGAAGGAAGTTATGTCTAGGAAGTAAAAGAGGAGATGGAGTGCCTTCAATACATAAGGGACAGCCTCTATAAAATCATGGATATCAGAAATGGGATGTCAGGTATGGAAACTTCAACTAGAACACTTTGACTGAAATGTAGACTAGAAGATGAGTCAGTCGTGTGTAATAATTATGAAGAGATAGGCCATAGTCAGATTATGAAGGTCTTTAAGTGACTAACAGGAATTTGTAATAAATTCTGGAGGCATTAAAAAAACAACCTGAAATTTTCAGAGCAGGGTAATGACATGGATAGGCTTGCTGGGTTTTAGGATTATTATAATTTAAATGTGAGGAAGACCCAGGTTCAAATTGGATATTCAGTTTTTATAATTCTTTTCACCTTGGAAAAGTTACTTAACCTTTCTGAGATTCACTATTCAGATTATTATATGGAGCTCAAATTAGACAACGTGTGGAAAGTTCTTTAGAAATGTTGGATGTCTATATAAATATCAGATATTATTTAGCAGAACTGATATCATGATAGGAAGACTTGAATTGGAATTCTGCTTCAGACAATTAGAGTAGTTGTGATCTTGGCAAGTTACTTAATCAATCTGGGTCCCAATTTCCTCACCTGTAAAAATAATAATAATAATAATGCATATATCACATGGTTTTTGTGTAAATCAAGTGAGTTAAAGTTTGTAAAATGGAAGATGACAGAGTAGAAACATGACCTCCATGCAGCTCCAGGTATCACCACCTCCAATCCATGTAAAGCAGGACTCTGAACAAACTTTGGAACTACAGAACCCACAAAATGACACAGAGAAGCTAACCTCCCACTGAGGACAGGCCAGCACTCTGGAAGCCAAGCCCAGCTCCACCCGATGTTTTAGGACCAGGGCAGGCCTGACAGGCCATTGGCTGGAGGGACTCCAGAGTACCAACAGCTGTGGCAATCAAGAATTATCAACACATAGATGCTAAGGACAAAGTGAGACGTCAGTGCAGTGTAGACTTTGGGACCCAGTAGTCGGGAGTGCATCAGCTTTTGCACCCAGGGTGAGAAGCTGCTGAGAGCTAGGGTTTAGTGCCACCACATGGCAGCTTCAGCTCCTGGCCTTCAGCATGTAGGGGGACCAAGCGACCAGTCTGAGGGGTAATTTTTCTTACTTTGACATACTTCACTCTGGATTTTGGTCGAGGGTGGAGGTCCTGGGGTGTGTGACCATCTTGCCAGAGCATGTGGAGGTTTCAGAGAGGGCACCCAACTAATACCTCTAGCAGCTGAGAAAACCCCAGTGTTTGTTACGAAGCACCTCTGTCTGGTAGCAGAGTCCTACTGTGGCAAAACCCTAAAAGTCAAGTAATTGAGTGGCAACATGACCAGGCAAAGGAAGCAAAGCAAACAGAAGAATCTAACATTAGACTCCTATTTGGGGGACAAAAAGGAGCAAAGCATGGAACAGGAGGAAGACAGTGAAGTCAGAACTCCTGTACCAAAAGCTTCAAAGGAAAATACTAGCTGGTTACAGGCCATAGAGGACCTTAAGCAGCAGATAAGAGAAGTGGAGGAAAAATTGGGAAGAGAAATGAGAACAATGCAAGAAAATTACGAAATGAGAGTCAACAGCCTGACTGAGGAAAATAACACCTTAAAAAACAGACTAACTCAAATGGCAAAAGAGGCTGAAAAAGGCAAAGTGGAGAAGAATGCCTTAAAAAGCCAAATTTACCAGATGGAAAAAGAATCTCAAAAGCTCACTTAGGAGAATCATTCCTTCAGAAGTAGATTGGAGCAAATGGAAGCTAATGACTTTATGAGAAATCAAGATGCTGTTAAACAGATCCAAACATATGAAAGAACAGAAGGCAATGTGGAATATCTCATGGGAAAAACCACTGACTTGGAAAATAAGAGAGATAATTTTAAAATTATTGGACTACCTGAAAGCCATGATCAAAGAAAGAACCTAGGAATCATCCTCCAAGAAATTCTCAAGGAAAACTGCCCTGATGTTTTAGAACCAGAGGGCAAAATAGAAACTGAAAGAATCCACCGATCACCTCCTGAAAAAGATCCCAAAAAGAAAACTCCTAGGAAAATATGTAAAATGCATTGCAAATTTTGAAGTGCTATGGTTAGAAGTTTAAAAAGCTTTCTACAGAAGACATTTTTCTATATTTCTGGTTAAGTACTTGATCTTTTTTGAAAAAAAAAAACATAACACAGTTTGACTGCTTTCTACCACAGGCATCCCTACATTAAGAGTTTTGAAGAGGCTGGAGTGGAAAGAAAAATCATTTTGATATCATAAGTGCCCTCAGCATTTTAAGGCTTTTGTAGGATTTTGGTTGAATTCTCTTAAAATAGAATTTTCTGTCTTCACTATAGAATCACTGTTTTTATACAAGGTTTATGTTTTTTTTTAAAAAGTATTGTTTTCAAATAAAGAAATACTATAACAAAGGTAGATCTTAAAAAAGGGAAATATTTTCATTATAATCCTGTTTTATGTAGGAAAATTGGAGAGGAGGAGGGTGTGGGAGGTAATTTTCTCTTTTGTTTTATACAACAATGTCTAAACAATTTATGGTGTTGAAAGGGGAAGGAATTACATTTTGTGTATGTCCTAATTTACACAAAAGAACTTCTTTCCTACTGGTGAAATCAGGTTAAAATGAGCCTCAAGGTCAACGTTAAAGGGAAAGAGACATTACCTAATCGGAGTCTAAGAATATGGATAGGGTATAGGAAATTCTAATACTTTTTGCTTAGTGGTACAGTTTAACAGTTGATCATAGCCTAAGAGCTTCAGACTTTGTTTCTATACTAGATAGATTTCAGTCTTCCCCGACCAAGTTCCATCAGCATCACAGAACACTATAAAGTACAAGAAGAAAAAATTTATCATATGTAACTGATAGTTCTTTCAGTCAAACTTTCTTGACTTTTTAATAGCCATCTCTGTACAATTCTTCTAATCTTATGTGCTAATATTATTTTAGACTATCATGATTATTACATAATGAAAAATATTATGAGATATTTTATAGAAGATGGTGTGTCACAGAATAAAGCATTATTCTAAATATTTCTTTTTAAAATAAAATAAACACAATTTATTTGATCAAATTGGTCTTTTTACCAAAAGCATTAGCAACTGACTTTTTCAGAGATTTCAAGATCCTATATTATATTAAGTACCTGCTAACTTATTAAAAAACATTAAAAACATCTTCTTTTGTGACTTGGGAATGGTTAGATTTGCTTGTCTAATGTATTTGTTGGAATTTTTTCAACTTTTATATTATCAAAGTTTCCATAGATGTTATAATTCTATAAAATAGCACCTATCAAGATTCTTTGGATTCAAAAGGAATTAATTTTCTATGGGAAGGTAGCAGGATACTAAAAAAATCTATTCTTGAAGAGTCCGGTCAAAACTTCCAGGTACATCTCAAAGGAATTATAGACTCTGCTTTCATCAAGTTCTAAATGTTAGCACAGAAACAAGGTTAAAATCTCAACAAAGGGCAGCTGATATATATGACTAAAAAGTCCATGTTCTTAAGCAATAGTCCCAAAGTGCATATTAGCTTTGTTTCTTTAGCTGTCTATAACTGCAATATGAAAGCAAAGAGAAGTTTTTTTCAACTTCAGTCTGTTTTTTAAATGGCTTTTGAAAAGATCTTATGAAGTACTCTTTTAATATAATCCCCATTTATTTAGATATAGTTCCTATAACAACAGAACTAAGACAGATAAAACCCCATCACAGCATAACAGCAACCTTAGAGGGTTAAAGTATTCCAAGATCTCTTTCTGTGTTTACCTAAGTTTTCTGGAAAAGTACTGTGTGTTCATGTACCTGACCCACTTGTTGCCTAAAACCTAGAGATCAGTGGTGTTGATAAGTCAATGTTATAAGGTCGGAAACAACCACCTTCTTGATAGTACCTTCTGAGTTCTTTTTCTCTTCCCTAGGATGTACATGTCAAAAGTCAGACAATCCTGAATGAGATTATGGGAACAAAACATAAAATTTCAAGACTTTTCTTTAGTTTGAATTAGGATTCCTCTGAATTGGGACATATGGTTGAATTTAGTGATTTTTTAGTCATAATTCTTTTTACTATTTTATCTAGTAATTGTTTTTACCACTTATAATTTTATATGTCATGTGTATAGTATATTATATCAATATATAATTATGTATTGTTTTAACTATCTATAATTAATCTAACAGATTTATGTTTACTTTTCAAATATCCCATTTTTAGAACCATGAAGATAGGATGATGAGAAAAATCACAGCAACAAACATATTGTACTTTACTAGATAGACAATGTAGCAAAGTTAGTATTGGTACTTATTTTTTTCTTTTTTGGCTTGGGGCAATTAGCACAATTCTTCTAGAGGCAGGAAATACAAAGCACAATCTAAATTCACACAGGACAGATAATTACCCAAGAGAGTGTGTGTGTGTGTGTGGGGGTGTGTGTGTGTGTGTATAGGAACCTGAAAGAATTCTGATGCTAAGAATGCTTTTAAGGGCAAATTAGTCTTTGTGTCTTTATGTGCAGGGTGGGAAAGGAGGGTTGGGTAATAAAGCAGGGAAGTGGGAGATGTAAGTCAGTACAGATATTTTTATGGAAGTTTTGATGTAATTATTATTATGTTTGGCATTAAACACTATTGCTTCTATTCTACTAAAAGATGCCAAATTTGACTCCTCTGGAAAAAGTCCTGGTTTCCCCACCATAGTAAGGGCAGCTATGTGGTACAATGGATAAAATGCATGGCCTGGAGTGACAAAGACCTGAATTCAAAGCCAGTCTCAGACATTTACTAGTTGTATGACCATGAGCACATCATTTAACCTCTGTTTGCCTCAGTTTCTCATCTGTAAAAATGATATAATAAATCAATTGTCTCCCAGGGTTGTGTGAGTTTCAGAGGAGGTAATATTTGAAAAGTTCTTGGCACAGTGCCTGGCACAGAGTAGGTGCTATATAAATGTTATCTATCTATCTATCATCTACCTATCTATCTATCTACCTACCTATTTATCTATCTATCTATCTATTATAATTATCATTGCTATTGCAACAATAAATGACCATCCCATGGCCACATCTGACTAGAGATGATCTGTTACACTCATGAACCTAGATGTAGGAATGGAGAGATCAAATTATGATGGTAACCAAAGATTGATGATAGAGAATATGAAATATATTGCCTTCTTCCATCCTATTGCCCCTTCATGAGGATTAATTTTAAAATTGTGGCTGGTGTATCATAAAATGGTGTATTATTTGTCATGTAGTCCTCTGTGTAGTGAGGTCTATCCCTCATGGAGATGTATTATATCTCAAAGGAAAGCAGAAGAGACATTGTTAGTCTCTTCTCCCACACTTCTCCCAGAAAGAGATTTATTCCAGTCAGGAGGGGAAGCCAAAGTTAAGACTGGAGGCCACTCTGATTTCCTCAGGGAGAGAAGAAGTACCAGGCTAGAATTATATATATGATTTGAATATTCTTTATCTACAGGATGAAGTTTCAAAATTTAAGTTAACTTCTAATAACTCTTTATTTTTAGGTTGAAGAAAGATGCCAAGCTTAATAGTCAAGTATTCAGTCTCTTCCCACCAAATACCATCAACACAATGAATACACATAGCACTTACACAAGAAGCCTATTTATCCGAATCAGTAGCAAAATAGAAGTCAGCTAAGGTATACATAGATAGATATGTACCAGAAAATACAGATCAAAGAAATCTCCCATTGGAAGTGAGGTAACTCAACTCAAGACAAAGTCCCAGGTCTTATTCAAGGTGGAAGTTCCCCAAAAATTTTTAGTGTAGATAATCAGGGATAAAGACATGATGCAGGCAAATGGTTCTTATCATGTTGGCTTCATCCCAGAAGTTTGCCTCCTTCATCTTCTCTCTCAAACTTGGAAATCAGAAATTCCTCAAATCTGAAGATATTCAGCAACCCCAAGACAATCGAAAAGTCCTCCTTCCTCTTGCTCTTGCCAACACATTCCTATCCTCTACACAGGTGTGGGACATTGATATCCACCAATAAGGAGAGAGTCATATACCAATGGACTTTGGTACTGGAGTTATATAGAAGATTATGTATTCAGTAAGAGTGAATAGTGTAGTAGGGCAGCCAATGAAAACTCCCAGTGAGGTGATAGTTCCATTCCACACTGATATCACATATACAATATTTTTTTTTCATTCTGGCTACCATATTTTAGTAAGCATATTGAAAAATTTAAAATTCTTTGAAGAGGTGAAGAATTTGAAACAGATTATTCTATATGAGATATCATAACCAAAGTGAAAGGTCTTGGCATCAAGTTATACCTTTCACACTGTTATTGGATGGTTGGTATAAAAATTATATAAAATAGATTTTCTTTTACTTTTTCAATTTTATGTCTCTTTGATTTAATCTAAGGACCAAACTATTATTCAGGGGGAAAATGTTTTTATTAAATTTTTATAGAATAGGTGCGGGAAAAACAGATCTCATAAATAAAACCCATTTAATAAAATCTTCTTGGGACAGTCATTATTTGGTAGCTATATGACTAAGGAACCCATAGTTATGAGGAAGACTCATTATAGTCTTTTTTTCCAGCCTAGCTGAAACACAGTCTTATTCAAGGTATCTATTCATTTTATTCAGGGAAGACTATGAGAGGAAAGAAATGAAGACCATTGGTCAGTTACTAAAGTTCACATGATAACTAAAATTTAGTTGGTAAAGTGTCCAAATTAGTGGTGAACAAGTAGAAAATTCAACAAGTTATTTAGTTTGACAGCTATATTTTGTTTATATTATCCTAGTAAATATCAATACATTCATTTTCTGGTAATTTCATTAAGTCTTGAATTTTATTCTAGAGAGTCAACTTCATTAATATTTTCATATTCTGTTGTCTATCCTTCATTTTCTTTTTTTAATAAATTTATTTAATTTTTAGTTTTCAACAATCACTTCCACTAGATTTAGAGTTTCAAATTTCCTCCCCATCTCTCCTCTCCCACCATGCCAGGAAGGCACGCATTCAGATTACTCCTTCCAACCCCCCTTCCCCTTTTATTTTCCTATAGGGTAAAATGGGTTTCTATACCCCATTGCCTGTGTATTTTATTTCCCAGTTGCATGTAAAAATAATTTTTCACATTCATTTTTAAAACTAAGTTGCAAATTCTCTCCGTCGTCCCTCCCCACGCACCCTCATTGAAAGGGCAAGCAATTAATTATAGTTTATAGATGTGTAGTCATGCAGAACACTTCCATAATAGTCACATTGTAAAATATTAACTTTATTTCCCTCTATTCTATCCTGCCCTCCCCATTTATTCTATTCTCTCTTTTGAGCCCGTTTCTCCTCATAAGTGCTTGCTTCTGATTACCCCACCTCCCAATCTGCCCTCCCTTCTGACCCTCTCCATTACCTTCCCCCTAATTTCCTGTAGGATAAGATAGACTTCCATACCCAATTTAGTGTGTTTGCTATTCCATCCTTAAGTCAAATCCAATGAGTGTAAGGTTCACTCATTCCCGCTCTCCTTCCCCCTGTTCTCTTCCAGTGTAAAAGCTTTTTTTTTTGTATCTTTTATGTAAGATAATTTACACCCATTTTCCTCTCCAACCCCTTAATTTTCTTTTTTTTTGGATATTTTCCCTTTATATTCAGTTCAACCTGTGCCCTCTGTCTATGTATATTCCCTCCAACTATGCTAATAATGAGAAAGGTCTCATGAGTTACAAATATCATCTTTCCATATAGAAATGGAAACAGTTTCAGTTTAATAAGTCCCTTATGATTTCTTTTTCCTGTCTATATTTTCATGCTTCTCTTGGGTCTTGTTTTTGAAAGAGTAAAAACAGGACCTCCACATAGCTCTTGCTTCTACTACCTCCAATACATGTAAAAAAATGACTCTAAACAAATTTTAGAGCTACAGAACCCACAAAGTGACAGAGAGAAAAAAATCTCCCCCCTGAAGACTGTCTGACAAGCCAACAGGAAGGTTCAATCTCGCCAGGCTGGGAGTTGAGCACAGTGCCACATGAGCTGTGGGGCCAAGCCTCGGTGTGGCAATGGCAAGACCAGACTTTAGAAGAGTGAATCACCAGCACCTGTGGCATTTTCCACACTTCTCACCCAAGAAATGCCAAAAAGAAAGTAAAAGGTCAGTCAGCAACTCTGCTGGAACTAGGTGGAGAGAGTGCAGTCTGACCCCTGCCCCTTGGGCAAGAAGTTGCAGAGGCATGGTGGCTGCAGTGGCTCCTGCATGGCTGCCTCCAGAGCTCCTGGCCTACATATAGTAGAGGTACCAAGTGACAATTCAGAGGGTAATTGCTCTTGCTTTAACCTTCTTAGATCTGGATCATGGTCTTGGGTAGTGGTCCTGGGGGAGTTGGAGGGACAGTGTGCCACAGTTGGGTGACCTGAAGAGAGGGCACCCTTCTAATAGCTCCAGCAGCTGCAAAAATCCCAGTGATTTGGGACATAGTTCTCTGCAATCTGGAAGCAGAGTTCTACTGTGGAAAAGAGATCCAAAGTCAAGCAATTGGTTGGCAATATGAGCAAGCGCAGGAAGCACAAACAGACTGTAGAATCCTTTTGGGGGGATTAAAAGGATCCAATCATTGGATGGGAGGGAGACAGCATAGTAAGAACTCCTGCATCAAAAGCTTCCAAGAAAAAATATGAATTGGTTGCAGGCCATGGAGGAGTTCAAGAAGGATTTTGAAAATCAAGTAAGAGAAGTGTAAGAAAACTTGGGAAGAGAAATGAGTATGATGTAAGAAAATCATGAAAAGCAAGTCAGCAGCCTGCTAAATAAAGCATATGTAAAAAAACATACTGAAGAAAATAATACCTTAAAAAATAGACTAATCCAAATGGCAAAAGAGGCCCAAAAATTCAACAAGGAGAATGCCTTAAAAAGATGAATTTGCCAGATGGTAAAGGATTCTTAAAAACTCACTGAAGAAAATAACTTCTTCAAAATTAGATTGGAGAAAATAGAAGCTAATAACTTTATGAGAAATTAAGATACTATAAAACAGATCCAAACAAATGAAAAAAAACAGAAGGCAACGTTAAATATCTCATTGGAAAAACCACTCCCCTGGAAAACAGATCTAGGAGAGATAATTTATAAATTATTGGACTACCTTAAATCCACAATCAAAAAAAGCCTAGACAACACCTTTAAGAAATCATCAATCAAAATTGCCCTGATATTCTAAGACCAGAGGATAAAATCAAAATTGAAACATTTCACCAATTGCCTCTTGAAAAAGATCCCAAAAAGGAAACTTCTAGGAATATTATAGCCAAATTCCAGAGTTCCCAGCTCAAGGAGAAAATACCACAAGCAGTCAGGAAGAAACCATTTCAGTACGGTGGAAACACAATCAGAATAACAATAGACCTAGCAGCTCCTACATTAAGGAAACAAAAGGCTTGGAATATGATATTCCAGAGGTCAAAAGAGCTAGGACTAAAACCAAGAATCACCTACCCAGCAAAACTGATTATAATGTTTCAGGGAAAAATATGGTCATTTAATAAAATAGAGGACTTTCAAGCTTTTTTGATGAAAAAAAACGGAGCTGAACAGAAAATCTGACTTACAAGAAACAGGAGAAGCATGATAAAATAAACAGGAAAACGAAATAATAATGAACTTATTAAAATTGAACTCTTTACATTCCTACATGGAAAATTGATAATTGTAACTCACAAGACTTTTGTCATTATGAGAACAGTTGAAGGGAATGTGGGTACACACACACACAAACATATATATATTCATGTATGTATGTGTGTATGTATGCATGTTTGAATGAATGGGAGGGTGTATTTGTGTATACATATATATATACATATATATATATGAGTATGTGTATATGTATGTACATGTATACATATACAGAGGGCACAGGATATGTTGAATATGAAGGGATGATATCTAAAAAATAAAATTAAGAGGTGAGGGAGGAATATATTGGGAGAAAGAGAAAGGATGAGATAGATTACAGTAAATTATCTCATATAAAAGAGGCAAGAAAAATACTTACAGTAGAGGGGAAGAGCAGGGAGGTGAAAGGGAATAGGTCAACCTGACTCTCATTTAATTTGGCTTAAGGAGGGAATAACATACACACTCAGTTGGGTATCAGACCTTACAGGAAAGTAGGGGGGAAGAGGATAAGAGAGGGGGTGATACAAGGCAGGGCAGATTGGGGGTGAGGGTAGTTAGAAGCAAACACTTTTGAAAAGGGTGAGGGTCAAAGGAAAAGATACAATAAGTCAGGGGTGGGATAGGATGGAGGGAAATATAGGTAGTCTTTCACAATATAAAACTATGGAAATGTTTTGCATAACTGCACATGCACAACATATAAGGAATTGCTTATCTTCCCATTGGAGGTGGGTGAGGAGGGAAGAAAAGAAAAAAATCTGGAACTCAAAGTTTTAAAAATCAAATGTTTAATAAAAATTGCTTTTTTATATGCAACTGGGAAATAAGATATAGAGGCACTGGGGTATAGAATCCCATTTTGCCCTACCATAACATTGAGGTGAGGGGTGAGGGAGTATATAAGAGAGAACAGATTGGGAAAAGCGGTATTCAGTAGGCTCACTATTTTGGGATGGGAGTAAGGGAAAGGGGGGAGAAAAATTTGCAACTCAAATCTTGTGGAAATGAATGTTGAAAACTAAAAAGAAATAAATAAAGTGTAAAACAAAAAAATGAATAATTCAAAAGTATAAAATAGAAGAAAATATAAAATGCCTCATAAGAAAAACAACTAAATTAAAAAATAAACAACTGAGTTAGAACATTAAAAAATTAGAAAAATTAAAACAACTGAATTGGAAAATAAACCCAGGAGAGACAATGTCAGAAAAATTGGACTACCTTGAGGAATACTCAAAAGGAGGACCTGGAAAACATCTTTCAGAAATTATGAATGAAAATTGCCCCAATATACTGGAATTAGAAGCCAAAATAGGCATTGCAAGAACCCACTGATTATCTCAAGAAGGAGATCAAAGAATAAAAATTTCAAGGAAAATTATAACCAAATTAAAGTACTATCAGTTCAAAAAAATGAAAGTGGCCATAAAGAAACAATTCACACACACACACACACACACACACACACACACACACACACAAATGCAACCAAGATTGGAAGGAAAGCAGGAAGCTGGGAAACAGTCTGTACAGTCATTGTTTCTAATAAAGGTCTTATTTCTAAAATATATAGAGAAGTAAGTCAAATTTATAATACAAATCATTCTCCAATTGAGAAATGTTCAGAAGATATGAACAAGTTGTTTTAAGAGGAAGAAAAATTAAAGTTATTTATAATCATATGAAAAATGCTCTAAAATACTTTGATTAAAGAAATGCAAATTAAGACAACACTGAGGTACCACTGCACACCTCTAAGATTGACTAATATGACAAAAAAGGAAAATGATAAATGTTGGAGAGCTTGAGGGAAAATTCTGACACTAATACACTATTGCTAAAATTGTGAAATTCAACCAACCATTCTGGATAGCAATTTGAAACTATGCACAAAGGTCAAACAAATTATGTACCCCCTTTCATGCAGCAATACCACTACTAGGTCTGTATTCCAAAGGGATCATAACAAAGGGAAAAAAAGACATACAAGAGAATTTTTTTACAGCAGCCCCTTTCATGGTGGCAAAATGTTGGTAAATTAGGGAATGCCCAGTAATTAAGGAATGGTTGAACATGTTGTGGCATATGAATGTAATGGAATACTTCCATGCAATGAGAAATGAGCATACAGATTTCATAAAAACCTGGAAAGACTTGTTCAAATTGATGCACAGTGAAATGAGCAGAACCAGGAAAAAAGGGGATAAGGGGGGGGGATGATAGAAAGGAGGGCAGATTGGGGGAAGAGTAAATAGAAGCACACACTTTTGAAAAGGAATAGGGTCAAATTAGAAAATAGAACAAGTGGGGGGAAGGGATAGGATGGAGGGCAATGTAGTCAGTCTTTCTAATATATCCACTATGGAAATGTTTTGTGTAGCTACACATGTACAACCTATTTTGAATTTCTTACCTTCCCAGTCAGGGTGGGTGATGAGGAAAGAAGGGAAAGAATATGGAATTCAAAGTTTTAAAATCAAATGTTAAAATATATTATTATCATTACTATATTTTTTTACATGCAACTGGAAAATAAGATATACAGGCACTGTGATATGAGAGATCTATCTTGCCCCACCAGAAAGTCAGAGGTGGAATGGGGGAGTATATAGGAGAAAGCAGATTGGGGGACAGGGTATTCAGTGGGGTTGCTGTTTTATGGTAGTGGGTAGGGAAAAGATAGGGAGAAAATCTGTGACTCAAAATCTTGTGGAAATGGCTCTTTCCCATCTCTCAAGATGGTGGACAAAAAGCCACCCAAGGAAAAGAAGGTCAAAAAGGAAAAAAAAATAAAGAGAACAAAAAGGAAGATGTAGCTGAAAAGGTCAAAAAGCCTCGAAAGCATTGCAGTCAGAACCCAGTCCTGGCCTGAAGGATTGGTAGATACTCCAGGTCTGCAATGTATTCCCAGAGAGCCATGTACAAGTGGAAATACACTGCCCCCAAAACCCAGATTGAAAGAAAGAAGAAAGAAAAAGTGCCTGCTACTATCTCAAAGCCTGTTGGAGGAACTCGAGTGGTAAAGATTCGCAAAATGCCTAGGTATTACCTACTGAGGATGTGCCTAGAAAGCTGCTAAGTCATGGCAAAAAGCCCTTTAGCCAGCATGTGAGGAGACTCTGAGCTAGCATCAAGCCAGGTACCATTCGGATCATGCTCACTGGCCACCACAGGGGCAAGAGAGTGGTTTTCCTGAAGCAACTGGCTAGTGGCTTGCTACTGCTGACTGCACCTCTGACCATCAACCATGTTCCTCTGAGAAGGACCCATCAGAAATTTGTTATTGCCACTTATACCCAGGTTAACCTTTCAGGTGTGAAAATTCCAAATCATCTTACTGATGCTTACTTCAAGAAGAAGAGCCGTAAACCTAGACACCAAGAAGGAGGTATTTTTGACACAGAAAAAGAGAAATACAAGATTACAGAGCAGCACAAGGCTGATCAGAAAACAGTAGACTCTCAGATCCTACCCCAAATCAAGAAAATTCCTCAGCTCCGAGGCTACCTGCGTTCTGTCTTCTCTTTCTCTAATGAAGTTTCTCCTCACAAACTAGTGTTTTAAATGCCTTGCAGAGAACATTCATTAAAATAATTGCAATAGCTTATATATATATATATATATATATCTTGTGGAAATGAATGTTGTGAACTTCAAGTAAACATAAAATTAAACAAAAATAAACTATTTTATTAAAATCTAGACCAATTTCCCATTCAGTACAGGAATACCTGTGTCCATATATGTCCACTGAAGAAAAGACCCTAATCACATGTTCTAACCTTCAGACCTTTTTTGCTCCCGATTTCTGAGCTAGCTCTGATGGTCTGTAGGTTTTCAGTTCTTCCAAAGTGCTATGCTCTAAGGAGAGATGTGATGACTGCTTTCCTGGCCTGTGTCCTCATCTTTACCCAGAAATTAACCTTGTTTCCCTGTAGACACCAGTCCTAGCAATACTCCTAGCATTGTCTGTAACCAGGTCCCCCAGTCTCCTACAGCTACAAATACTAGTGTTCTCCTCTGTCTTAGACCACTAATACTTGATCCCACCCTAGAACAATGGCCAGTGTCCCTGTAATAAGTGCTTTCACTCTTTTGGCCCTGGGACTGTGACCTACAAATATTCATGGACAATGCACCAGGGTCCTGAACACAGCAGCAGCAAATTATACCCTGCCATCTGTTCCAAATAGTTTTCCAAGCCACCTTCACCTTTCATGAATGTAGAGCACCAAAAACTACTGCTGCTGCTCCCAATCACTCCCAAGTACCTGCACTGCCCCTTCCAGGTCCCACCACCACCCTCCTCTGTCCTCTTAAATTGTCTTGGTCTGGAAAATTCTTTCCCCTGATATTTTATTGATTCTGCAGCTCCAGAATTTAATTTGAGGTGTTATGTTAGAGTCACTTAGAGGGGAATGTGGGAGAGCTCAGTGAGTTGTTCTCTACTCACCATCTTTGTTCCTCTTCATGTTATTATTTTTAAAGTAATAGTGGATGATAGGTGAGGCATGATCAATTTGACAGCATTAAGAGTGGGAAAGCAAACACATGACACATTCTCTCAGGTGGGCATAGATTGTAAGAGGGTTGAACAACTGTTAGAAGATTACAAGAGCATTTTTGCTAGCACTGATGCAAGACTCTGTTTCTTTGCCCATACTTGAAGCTGGGATCCAGTTCACAATCCTGGGTGGCAGTTGCAGGGTAGGAACACTAGCAAAGCAGGTCTTGTGGCCCCTCCTCATAGTTTCAGGGCAGAAAAGAGTACTCACAGACCAGAGCATAGGGTAGGTAAGTAGTAAACATCTCTCCTTAGATCATACCACATTGAAAGAACTGAAAACTTAAAATCCCTGGAAGTCTCACTGAAAATAACTGCACAAAAACTCTGAAGTTTTGGACAGTGAACAATTCAAAGCAAAGCTCTACCTTAACAAAGAGTAAAGTCAAGTAATAGGCTGGAAAAATGAAAAAAGAAACATCAAAAAACCCCTCTGACTATAGAAAATTACTGTGATGACAAGGAATATCAAAAAACATGCTCAGAAAAAGACAATAAAGTCAAAGCTCTAAGGAGGGAATAACATACACACTCAACTGGGTATCAACCTACAGGGAAGTAGGGGGGAATGGGATAAGAGGGAGAATAAGAGAAGGGAGGGCAGATTGGGGGAGAGGGTAGTTAGAAGCAAACACTTTTGAAAATGGACATGGTCAAAGGAGAAAATAGAATAAGTGGGGGGTGGGATAGGGTGGAGGGAAAGATAGTTAGTCTTTCACAATATAACTACTATGGAAATGTTTTGCATAACTACACATGTACAACCTATAATGAATTGCTTGTCTTCCCAGTGAGGGTAAGTGAGAAGGGAAGAAGGGAAAGAATCTGGAAATCAAAGTTCAAAAACAAATGTTAATTTTTTTAACATGCAACTGAGAAATAAGATATACAGGCACTGGAGTATAGAAATCTGTCTTGCCTGCTAGAAAGTTGGGGGGTGTGGGGGAGGATATAAGAGAAAACAGATTAGGGGAAGGGGTATTCAGTAGGCTCACTCTCTTTGGGTGGGGTGGGGGAGAAATGGGGAGAAAAATATAACTCAAAATCTTGTGAAAATAAATGTTGAAAACTAAAAATAAATAAATACATTTTAAAATAAAGTCAAAGCTCCTGCACACAAAATCTTGAAGAAAAATATGAATTAGTCTCAAATCATGTAAGACCTCATAAAGGATTTTGAAAATCAAGTAAGAAAACTGGAGGAAAAATTGGGAAGAGAAATGAGGGTGATGCAAGGAAATCATAAAAAAATGAGTCAACATATTTTTAAAAGAAACCCCCCCAAAATACTGAATAAAATAACACCTTAAAAACAGACTAGGTCAGAAGTGGCCAGGTAGCACAGTGAATAAGAGCATCAGCCCCAGTGTCGGGATGACCTGGGATAGAATCCAGTCTCAAACACTTAGCACCCACCCAGAAACACCTGGCCGTGTAACCTTGAGCAAGTTACTTAACCCCAATTGCTTAAAAAAAACAGAGTAGGTCAAATGGTAAAAGAAGTCCAAAAAGTCAATGAGGAGAAGAATACCTTAACACCGGGAATTGGTCAAATGGAAAAGGAGGTCCAAAAGCTCACTGAAGATAATCCATCCTTGAAAATTAGAATGGAACAAATGGAAGCTAATGACTTTATGAGAAATTGAGACAATAAAACAAAACAAAAGCATTGGAAAAAATAGGAGATATTGTAAAATATCTCATTGGAAAAACAAATGGCCTGAAAGTAGATCCATGAAAGATAATTTAAAAATTGTTTGGACTACTGGAAAGTCATAATTAAAAAAAATCAAAACAAAACCTAGACATGATCTTTCAAGAAATCAAGGAAAACTGCCTTGAGATTTCAGAACCAGAGCATAAAATACCAAAATGAAAACTTCCAGGATTATTATAGGTAACTTCCAGAGTTCCCAGGTCAAGGGGATAATACTGCAAGCAAACAGAGAGGAAAATTAAGTATGATGGAACTGCAGTCAGGATAAGCTTTTGCAGCTTCTGCATTAAAGGACTGGAGGATTTGGAATATGATATTCTGGAGGGTAAAGTAGCTAGGGTTACAACCAAAACTCACCAACCCACTGTAATGGTAATGTAATTTTGAATTTGAAGATTCCTTTGTGTTGGCAAAAATAGCAGGTACTTTGCATTTAGTAACTGATCAAGACTCTGATTGGGGGAACAGAAGGTATGAACTCCTGTCTCCTGTTAACTGACCTAACAGGAAGGGGTTGGCCTAAGGAAGTAGGTAATACTGTGTATATAAGAAAAACCCCAGAGAGGCATAGTCAGAATTTCCTTGAGACTGAGATCTGGCAGCAGATAAGATAAGAATGGAGAACTGAGTCCTGAGAAGTTGTGGTGGTGGTGGAACTTCTTCTGAACAGGATCCCAGGAGCCCAGAGCCAGGAGGACAGGAGGCCAGAGCCAGGAGCTGGAGCCAGGAGCCAGGAGCCCAGGTGACTGAAACATGACTGGGATGCTGAGACTTTGCAGTTTGGTTGAGCCTTGAATTCCTTGGAGCAGAAATGGTGAACTATCTGACATGGACCAGACCCTGTGAAGTTCAGTGTGGAGCAGGACCTGCCCAGAGAGCTGTCTGCCATTGAATCCAGGTGACAGTCTGGTGAATCCAAATAGAATCTAGGACCATGGAAGGGGATCCAGGGAATCTGAGAACAGGCCCCAAGTCAAGATGAAAAGAACTCTCCTTGGGTACTGAGTAATTATAGAATTATAGTTTATTAGTGACCTAAGGGACAGAGGGTTTTGTGTATGATACTTAGTAAGACTTTGCTGAATAAGTGACTGATTGTATCTTGAGTACTTTGACTATTGTTACTGATAAGTGACTGATTGAGTTAATCAAGACTTTTCCCCGTGAGTGAAAGACTTTGAGACTACTGTTAAGTGACTGATTGAGTTAATCAAGACTTTGCCCCAAGAGCTGAAGACTTTGACTGTGTACTTTGATACTACTGATAAGTGACTGATTGAGTTAACTTAAGAGTGACTATTTTATTTTGAGACTATATTGTGAATATTATATTGTGATTTTCTGTGATAAGTTGTAATATGGTGAATTCTGTATTTTGAATTATGCTATACCTTGATTTTCCATGTGTGTTTTGTTTTTGTTATGGAATAGAGTGATTACTATACTGAGTAATCAGAACCTTAAAAAAGCTGTTCACAGTAGCAGTTCTTCTGCAAAGCTTCTGTGTATGGCATTACACCCACTAAAACTGAGTATAATTCTTCAGGGTAAAAATATAACATTCAATTAGATAGAGGACTTTCAAGTATTCTTGAGAAAAAGATCAGAACTGAATAGAAATAGAATAATAGAAAATAGAAAGGGATGGCCAGGTGGCACAGTGAGTAAGACCACTGGCCCCTGAGTTGGAAGACCTGGGATTGGTTCCGGCCTCAGATACTTAATACCCACACAAAATAACTGGCCGTGTAACATTGAGCAAGTTACTTAACCCCAATTGCTTAAAAAAAAGAAAAATAGAAAAACAGAAAATGTTTATATCTGAATTTTAAAAATACAATTTTTAAAAATTTAGGCATGAAAATCCACTGAGGGTTTTTTTTTTTAATTTGCAAGGAGTATTTCAACACTGAGTATGTGGACTATATTCTTTAACAATAAATATTCTAATTTTTCTCTTGAACTATTTGCTATTTTAACAGTGGATTTTTAATTTTTTTTCTCATTCTAAACATCTAAGCATATTTTCAGTACATTTAGCAGATTAATAATTACATTTGTTGAATTTATTTTTAAATAGAATGGAATGGAATTTTCAATACTTCCTTATTTTATGGCCTAATAGAAAATTAATTCAATATACATTTCAAATTGTTTTTAAAGAAATCTTTCATAAATACAGATAGCTTCTAAGTATTCCATTTTTCAAAAATATGCAGGCTTAAAATATTATAGACTCATGTTATCTTCTGCTGTTTAGATGAGCAGCAAATAATGAACAATCCCTTAATTTGTTTCTTTTATATTAAAAAAATCTTATATTCATTCTTGCACATTTACGTGGCTTGTAACTGGAATCAAATAATTTATTCATTGTATTTAGGATGCTTATATTGGATGCTATTGAGACAGTTCTGCATAAGGCCTAATTAGTATAATTTTATTTCATATTGTGTCTTTAAACTTTCCTAACTGTATGAGAGAGGCCAAATCACTTGACCTCCATGTACCCCAGACTCCCTAATTCTAGGTCTTGCCTACTAACAATACTTTCATAAGAAGCAGTCTGTGTTACTGAAAGTAGTTTCTATATTGAATGTCCCCCCCATGACAAAATTGCATATCCTTCCTGTTTCACTATATAATATGAACTCCTCTACCACCACTGCTGAAGCTATTTGCCATTACAAAATCATGCAAATATGTCAATATATTTCTTGAATTTGGCCATATTCTCCCAGCTCTATGGAGTTTTTACTAACTTTAATATCCAGTGCTGACTTTAAGCCAATTAATTAAGTAGGAGAGGCATAAGGTTATGATGGAAAGAATGCTGGATTTGCTAAGAGCAGACCTCGTTTTGCATTCTTATTCTGCTACTTAATTCTTCTTTGAATTCTTTCTCTCTGAACATTGGTGTGCTCAATTGCTAAATGAAAACTTTAGACTAGATGAATTCTAAATTTCCTTCCTGGGACCATAGATTTATAAGTTACAGCACCCCAGGGTCCATCTAGCCCAGCACCACCATTTTACAAATAAGGAAACTGAGGCCCAGAAATTTAACTGATTTGCCCTCAAACATAGGTAATAGTCATCAGAAATATCATTTTAATACATGTCAAAGTTTAGAACCATGAGGTTACTTTAATTGTTTTTGTTTTATTATTTTTTCCCGTATAAGCCAAGGATCCTAGATCATGAATGTTTGTATTCTCAACAGCACATTCTGAGTCATTTCCTATTCCTTTGGACAAAATTTTAGAAGCTATAAAACACTTGTACAGTGGGTCAGGAATAAGCATATATTAGGACCAACTAGGTGGCATAGTGGATAAAGCATCTTACCTGGACTTAGGATGACTTAAGTTCAATTCTGACCTCAGACACTTACCAGCTATGTGATCCTTGACAAGTCACTTACCCTGCTGTCTTCATTTCCTCATCTATAAAATGAGCTAGAGAAAGAAATTGGCAAACCACTCCAATGTCTTCATCAAGAAAATCCCAGATGGAGGGATGAAAAGCCAGTCATTACTGAAGTATGACAATGCACAGCAAAGAGCTTTATGTTTCAGTGGGGTCTAGTAAAAAATTAATAACCAATTTTCTTTGAGTCCTGAATGGTGTCACTTTATTTCTCTGACCTGAAGTTATCTCTTCTGGGGTGGAATAACAGACTATAACTTGATACATTATGCCTTTTCAATACTATTTTTTCCTAGACATGTGACTACATAATAGCTTTATTGAAAAAGGAATTATGTTGAACTAAGGAATAAGATCAGAAGGAATTGTGTATTTAGCAGAGAGAATAAAGTACTGGGGCATGGGGGAAGAAGATGATACAGGTGGAGTTTTTGCTATGCTAGAAGAGTCCCCTAGAGTTTTATTTTGTCCATCAACAGGACTGCTACAAATAAGCAAATTTAGTAGTAGCTGACTTTTTCGGGATAATCAGATAATGGAAATAGAATAGTTATATATCTAAGATGAATCTTCTCTATTCTTATTCATAAGAGACCTTTTTGGGAGAAATTTAGTAGCAACTGACTTTTTCTGGGTCATAATGAGAGGAGGGTAGGCATATATTTAAGAAGAATCTGTTCTATCCTTATACACAAGAGAACTTTTTGGGACACATTTTAAAAAGAGTAGAGAAGCAATACCAGTGAAGGATGGGAGGAGAGGGGAGATGCAATAGCAGGAGAATTTAATCTGGTGCTGTTCCTCTTATTCCTTCACTGAGTGTCTTCATCATGGATATCTGTATTGGTCCAAGGTTATGACTCTGAAGTACCATGTCATAGGCCATGGGAAAAGACACATTAAAGTTGCCATCAAAATTGAGATAGTTATCAGTGTTAAAAGTGGTGACCATATCCTTTATTTCTATTTAAATTTTGTCAGTAAACATTCCTGAACGGTATCCAAGTCCAGAGAAGAACACAACATCAGACATACACAAAAGGAGGGAACAAGGGGTTATCTTCCAATGTACTCAAGAAACCCTGCATTGTTGGAAGAATAACTCTACAGTGTCTTACAAATCCCTACTTGTACTTTTGCCCAGGATCCTGTCACCTATTATTTATTCTTACAATTACATCTCTAATATGTATTATTCTACATTTGGGGAAAACACTTCAACAAACATTGCTTTGCTATTTTTTCTTTATCTTCTAACTCCCCAATAAACAGTTTTATTATTCTATCTCCTGTGATGTTTTCAACACCTCCTACTTTGATTTTAACAAGAAACTTCATAAACATGCTTACAGATCATTAATAAGCCTCTTAAGTTATTGGATAAAACACTATCCCCTGTAGCATCCCACTAGAACACCTCCTCCGAACCAGATGAATTTTCAGTTATCATTGTCTTTTGTTCATATTCGTTCAGTCAATTAAAAAATAATAGTGTCTTCTTAGCCACTACTGCTATCCTGTGAGTATTTTTTGAGTAAAATTTTGTGGGACAAATATTTTATGTTCTGAACACCCAGTATCAAAATTAATGGTGTGATTTGTTCAGAGTAAACTCATACTACTCATTCCTTGTATTTTACTTTCTTTACAGACCTTGCTCTGTGAATATCTTGTCAGTATTTTCCAAATTGGACTCATAATTGAAATGAAGGAAGAAAATTGGCTAGACTTTGGAGAATTGTACATTGCTTTTAATTTTCCTTTCCAAATCAAATTTTCTAGTCTTTCTGACCAAAGAATTATCATTTTTAAATGCAATGTTCTTTTGGTGATTCTCTATGGATGAAAGTCATGGTATGCTATTGACTCTGAAGAACTGAAGCTGAGTAGAACTCAAAAAAGAACAAAGGTTCATGTGCTGGGGGTAGAGAGATTGTGAGGAGGCTATGGTATAGTAACAATGAATTGATGAGCAAGACATGTCACATAAAAGATGTCATCAGGAAGATGGATGAGCAAGTTTCTCATGTAACAGGAATTATCTGCTTTCGTGACGTGGGTGATATCTTGACTTAGATGTGAATTGGATTTAAGTGAGGCAGAGCTGCACAATGCCATAAACCTCTCTGATTCAAATTCAATAAGAGTAAAGTTCAAACATTGATCACCCCCTCCCTTCTTTTCCTTTACTGTAATGGATCTTTTGCTCCTCTTCACGTGTTGTAATTTACCCTATTCTGCCTCATCCTTTCCTCTTCTCCCAGTACAGTCCAAAGCCAACTTTTACCCAAACCCACTGTCTATGTATACTCCTTCTACCTGCCTGAATAGATATACAGTTCTCAAGAGTTACAAAAATCATCTTCGTATGTAAGGATGCAAACAGTTTAATCTTATTGAATAACATGTTGTTATTGTATTTACCTTCCCTGTTTACCTTTTTATGCTTCTCTTGAGTCTTGTATATGAGGACAGAATTTTCTTTTGAGCTCTGTTCTTTTCATCAGGAAAGTTTGAAAGGCCCCTATTTCACTGAATTTTTTCCCCTGAAAGATTCTGCTCGGTTTTGCTGGGTAGTTGATCCTTGATTGCCATCCAAGCTGCTTTACCTTCTGGTATGTTATATTTCAAGTCCTCCAAACTTTTAGTGTAGAAACTGCTAAGTCCTCTATTATACTGTCTGTGGCTCCTTGATATTTGAATTATTTCTTTCTGGCTGCTTGCAGAATTTTCTCCTTGATCTGATAATTATGGAATTTGGCTACACTATTCTTTGGAGTTTTCGTTTTGGGATCTCTTTCAGGAGATGATTGATAAATTCTTTATATAATTATTTTACCCTCTGGTTCAAGGATATCAAGGGAGATTTCCTTGATATTTTTTTTCTTTTTTGGTCTTTTTCTTTTTTTTTTGAGGGGGAAAGGCAGGGCAATTGGGGTTAATTGACTTGCCCAAGATCACACAGCTAGTAAGAGTTAACTGTCTGAGGCTATATTTAAACTGAAGTCCTCCTGACTCCAGGGTCAGTGCTCTATTTACTCCATCACCTAACTTCCCCTCCTTGATAATTTCTTTTTTTTTTTTACATTTACATTTATTATTTTAAGTTTTCAACATTCATTTTCACAAGATTTTGAGTTAGAAATTTTTCTCTGTCTTTCCCCTACCCCACCCCCAAAATAGTTAGCCTAATGAAAACCCCTTCCCCCAATCTGTACTCTCTTATATCCTCCCCCCCCCCCCCCCCCCCCCCCCCCCCCCCGACTGGAGTTCATGCTGCTAACTGTTCAGTAAGGCAAGATGGTTTTCTATACTCCAGGGACTGTATAGGCCTATATATTTCCCAGTTGCAGGTAAAATAATGTTTTTAATATACATTTGTTTTTAAAACTTTGAGTTCCAGATTTTTTCTCTTCTTCCCTCCTCACCTACCCCCAATGGGAAGATAAGCAATTCATTATAGGTTGTACATGTGTAATTATGCAAAACATTTCCATGGGAGGTATAATGTGAAAAACTCTATTTCCTTCCATCCTATTCCACACCCCACTTATTATATTTTCTCCTTTGACCCTGTCCCTTTTCAAAAGTGTTTGCTTCTAACTACCCTCTCCCCCAATATGCCCTGCCTTCTACCATCCCCCCTCTTATCCCCTTCCCTCCTACTTTCCTGTAGGGTAAGATATCCAATTGAGTGTGTATGTTATTCCTTCCTTAAGCCAAATTTAATGAGAGCAAGGTTGTCCCATTCCCTTTCACCTTCCTGCTCTTCCCCTCCATTGTAACAGTTTTCTCTTGCTTCTTTTATATGAGATATTTTACCCTAATCTTTCTGTCCTTTTCTCCTTCTCCCAATATATTCCTCTCTCACCTCTTAATTTTATTTTGTAGATAACATCCCTTTATATTTGACTCTTTCTGTGCCCTCTGTCTATATATACATGTACATACATATGCACATCCTCACATATATTTCAATACAAACATATAGCCTTCTATACATACATATATATGCATGTGTATATGTATGTATGTATGTTTGCATGTATACATATATATTCCTTTCAATTGTCCTCATACTGAGAAAAGCCTTATGAGGCTTTTCAATTACTTTTTTTTACAATTACTTTTTTTAAATTTAATTTATTTATTTTTATATATTTTATATTATATTATTATATATTTATTAATTTAAAATTACAATTACTATTTTTCCATGTAGGAATGTAAATAGTTCACCTTTAATAAGTTCCTTATGATTTCTTTTCCCTATTTACCTTCTCATGCTTCTCTTGCTTCTTGTGTTTGAAAGTCAGATTTTCTGTTCAGCTTTAGTTTTTTTTATCAAGAAGGCTTGAAGATCCTCTATTTCATTGAATAGCCATATTTTCTCCTCAAGCATTATACTCAGTTTTTCTGGGTAGGTGATTCTTAGTTTTAGTCCTAGCTCCTTTGACCTCTGGAATACCATATTCCAAAGCATTGTTCAACCTTGGGAGACCTCCATTTTCTTATCTGTAAAATGAGACTAGAGGACTAGGTGGCCTCTGATGCATCTTCCAGCTCTAAATCCATAGCTAATCATCATATAACATCTACACTACCCTACATATAATAAAAGTCACTCTAATAGTCATGGGACTAATGGACAGATTGAATTGGGTGACACACCATTTATAGAGGAAGCTTGTAATAGAGTGGGGCAATTTAACCTGGGCTTTGTATAGTTAAAAAAAAGTATAACTATCTCACTATAAATTGTTTCCTTGGTAATTATTTATATCATATTTTGTGTATTTAAAAATATCATTCATAGATGGAGTCCATCATCTTTGTTCCCCTGCCTAAAGGGTCCATGACACAAAATAATTTTACAATCCCTATTAGCAGTTATGCATATTGTCTTGGAATCAGAAAGACTTACTGGGGGGCAGCCAGGTGGCTCAGTGAGTAAGAGCACCGGCCCCAGAGTCAGGATAACTTGGGATCGAGTCCAGGCTCAGATACTTAGCACCACACCCAGAAATAACTGGCTGTGTAACCTTGAGCAAGTTACTTAACCCAATGGTTTAAAAAAAATACTTACTGGGTTCAGATCCTTCCTTGGAACTATAATGTATATGTTTCTGAAAGCAAGTTTCTTAATCTTTGAGTTTATCAGGCAACTCTCTGAAGACTTAGTGGTGAAAGCAGTAATCAATCTGCTTTAAAGTAGAAAGTGTCTTCATTAGGGAATTTCCTAAAGGGATGAAACCCCAGGTTTGGATAAAAAGGGTTGGGGCTCTTTCAGGTATATGAATTACATACTGTCTTGTCACAGAGTAGAACCCTTAACTCCTGAGGAAATCATCTTTATGTATTGATACTATGGAAAAATTCCTTTCTGCATGGGATTCTTAGTATTAGCCTCACTGAACCTAAGCAGTCTGGTTTTCAGACAATAGGCTTGGAGGTTTTACAGGCTTATACTGGAAGCCTTTCAGACTTGATAAGATCTGCTTGAGCCTACATCCCCTTTGGCAAAGATTTCAAGAGCTCCTCATTACCTCTGTGCCACCATGAGGAAGAATCAAAGTAGATTATTATGTGAAACATTAATCAATAGCCAAGCCAATACAGTATATCTCCCAATTCCCTTTTTAACCTGCCCAAGCCTGGAATGCTATCCCTCCTTATCTCTTCCTCCTGGCTTTACATACATATTTATTTATATTCTGCTTGTTGTTCTTGTTCAGACATGGCTAATTCTTCATGAATCCCTGGATCATAACACATCAGGTCATTTCATCCTCCATTTCCTGAAGTCTATCTATACTCTTGCTTATTGGGGGGGTGGAGCCAAGATGGGAGAACAGAATCATGAAATGTTCTAAGTTCCTCCATGAATCCCATCACTAACCTTTAAAAAGTGAATCTAAATGGATTTTAGAAGGACGGAATCCAATGGGAGATGGAGCATATTCAGAATCCAGCACAGAAAAGTGCCCACCTAGGTCTGAGCAGGGGGAGCATGGAGCACATGGGGGCTACATAAGTGTGGACTGGAGAGCAGACTACAGGGAATTAGAAGGAGCCCCAGCCAGCAGACTCACCCACACCAAGGGTGATTCACAGGCATCTCACAACAAGAAAGGAGGATCAGCTGGAGTGGGATAAGAGAAAGCATAGGTCCAGCAGCAAAGACAGCAGCTTCTCCTGGGGCTGTCAGCCCACAGCCTGGAAGTTTAAAAATCATCTACCTGAATTTCCAGAAGCCAAGATAGCAAAGTAAACCCTAGATGCTCCAATTCCCCCTCCAAAACCCAGAAAATCTAGAGATAAATGCCCCTCCCAGAGTAAAATCCTGAAATAATGGAAATAGCCTCAGGCATAGCAGTCACTGAGAAAGGGTATAACTGAGGCTGTAAGGAGTCTGAAGTGAAGGGTGTGAGAGGCCCCAACAAGCCCCACCTCAGCTGACCAGCAAAAGCTCCCAAACCCAGGGTCATGGATCCAGCAATTACTAACAACACATGCCTAGGTGGACCTTAGAACCACCAGGGGAATCAAAACACACCAACTCTGCAGGCTGCCAGCAGCTGAGCCTGCCTGAGTTGTAGCCTAGGGGCATAGAGGCAGAAATCAGAAGTGTCCAAACCACCCCTCCCCCACAGATTACTCTGTGAGCCTCAGGGTAACTCAGGGGAAACATTGAGAATACAGGCCCTGGCCTCAGTCTAGACACCCAGAGGCTATAGCATACAAAGTCAACAAGTAAGCCCTTAGCTCACAGTATGAGAAATCAGGAAATAGGAAATCATAATGGGAAAGAAGGAAGCTGAGAAGGGAAAAGCAAGAAAGTTGTTCCCAGCTTATTACAGTGAGCAAGAGCAACCAAATACAGAGGACAACATGGACTCTGTATTCACACCTGAGTCCAGAGAAGGAAATATAAACTGGTCTCAATCCCAAAAAGCATACTTGGAGGAGGTCAAGAAAGATTTTAAAAGCAAAATTAGAGAGGTAGAAGATACATTTAAATCTACAGTGACAAAATTGGAAAAAAAAAATTTCACTGAAGAAAACAAATGCTTAAAAAGTAAAACTTTGAACTGGGATGGGAGGTTCAAAATCTAACTTGGAGAAAATACCTCCCTAAAAAAGGAGCTTCAAAATTATTTTCAAAGAAAATAATTCACTAAAAATTAAAATCAGTCAAATTGAAGCTCAGGACTTTATGATGCATCAAGAGTCAGTCAAGCAAAATGTGAAGATTGAAAAATTAGAAGAAAGTATAAAATATCTCACTGGAAAAACAACTGACCTGGAGAACAGATCCAGGAGAAATAACCTAAGAATCATTGTTCTACCAGAAAGCCATGATGAAAAAAGCAGTATGGTCAACATCCTCTAAGAGACTGTCAAATAAAACTGTACTGAAGTCTGAGAATCCAAGGGTAAAATAGTTATTGAAAGAATTCACTGGTCTTGGGGTGGCCAGGTAGCACAGCGAGTAAGAGCATAGGCCCCAGAGTTGGGATGACCTAGGGATCAAATCCAGGCTCAGACACTTAGCACCCACACAGAGACACCTGGCTGTATAACCTTGATCAAGTTACTTAACCCCAATTGCTTAGGGGCGGCCAGGTGGCTCAGCGAGTAAGAGCACCGGCCCCAGTGTGGGGATGACCTGCGCACTGAATCTGGACTCAAATACTTAGCACCACACCCAGAAATAACTGGCCATGTAACCTTGAGCAAGTTACTTAATCCCAATTGCTTTAAAAAAAAAGTATTCACTTGTCTCTTCCTGAAAGAGATCCCAAATTGAACACCCCAGAAATATAGTAGTCAAATTCCAGAATTACAAGGTCAAGGAGCAAGTACTGCAAACAGCTAAAAAGAAACAATTCAAATATGGAAATACAGTCAGGATTACACAGGAACTAGCAGCTTCTACATTAAAAGATAGGGGATTGGAATTTGATATTTCATAAGGCAAAAGAGCTAGGACTGCAACCAAGGATCAACTATCTTACAAAATAATCTTTAAGGCAAGGAGGTGATTATTTAATGAAATAAGGGACTTCTAGACTTTCCTGATGAAAAAGCCAGAGTTCAATGGAAAATTTGATCTCCAATTACAAGACTCAAGATATACATAAAAAGGTATAAAAAGAAATTACACACTCACACACACGCATGCAAACACACATGCACACATGCATATAACTTGGAATCAACAAGAGCAAACAGTTTATATCCCTATATGAGAAGCTGATACCTGTCAATACTGAAATTTATATGATTGTTATGACCTTTAAGAGTGATATAAATAGAGGGGGTGGGTATAAATGAACTAATCTGATGATAAAAAAAACTTAATAAGAGTTTCAGGGGGACTGTAATAGGAGAAAATGAAAGGATGAAGCAGAAAAGGGAAAATTATGCCACATGAAAAGGCATAAAGGCATACTATAGTAGAGGGGAAGGAGGGAGGGAAATGAACATCATGTGAAATTTATTCTCAATGGTTATGGTTCAAAGAGGGATCAACATAATCAGTTAAGTTTAAAATGTGAAAAAACACAAAAACTCATTGTAATAGAGGGAAAGGAGCACTGTATGAAATTTACTCTCATTGGTTTGGGGCCAAAGAGAGAATAACATACTCCATTAAGTATATAAATCCATTGTGCCCTATAGGCAGTAGGAGTGGTAAGGGAGTGATAAGAAGGGGGGTGGTGGTTAGAAGGAAGGGAAATAGTAGTAAGGGAAATGGTAGCTAAAGGGCCAGGACTAAAGAGAGGGAATACTGAGAGAGGTGATATTCAAAAGAAAAACTTTTAAGGAGGGGAAGGGAGAAGGAAGAAACAAAAACATAAACAGGAGAGGGAGTAGGATGGATTGAAAGACACAGATAATAAACGTGAATGTGAATGGGATAAACACTCCCATAAAATAGAAGCAGATAGCAGAACAGAATAAAAGACATAATCCAACAATATGCCCTCTACAAGAAACACATTTGAAACAAGGGGATACAGCCAGGGTAAAGGTAAAAGGCTGGAGTAGAATATATTATGCTTCAGCTAAAGTAAAAAAAGCAGAAGTAGCAATCCATATCTCAGATAAATCAAAAGCAAAAATAGATCTAATTAAAAGAGATAAGGAAGGAAGCTATATCCTGCTAAAAGGCAGCATCAAGAATGAAGTAATATCATTAATTAACATATATGCACCAAGTGGTATAGAATCCAAATTCCTAGAGGAGAAATTAAGATAATTAGAGGAAGAAATAGATTGTGAAACAACACTACTGGGGGACCTCAATCTCCCCTCTCTGAAACTGATAAACCTAACTTCAAAATAAATAAGAAAGAAGTTAAGGAGGCGAATAGAATTTTAGAGGAGCTAGGTATAGTAGATCTCTGGAGAAAAGCAAATGGGGATTAAAAGAAATATACCTTCTTCTCAGCAGTACATACCACATACACAAAAATCAACCGTATACTAGGACATAAAAAAAACTCTCAATTCAGTGAAGAGAAACAGAAATATTTAATGCATCATCCTCAGATCATGATGCAAGAAAAATCATATGTAATAAAGGGCCAGAGAAAGATAGACTAAAAACTAATTGGAAATTAAACAATTTAATCCTAAAGAATGAGTGGGTCAAACAAGAAATTTTAGAAACAATCAGTAATTTCATTCAAGAGAATGACAATGATGAGACAACATACCAAAACTTGTGGGATGCAGCAAAGGCAGTTCTTAGGAGAAGTTTTATATCCTTGAGTGACATACATGAATAGATTAGAGAAAATGGAGGTCAATGAATTGGGCATGCAATTGAAAAAGCTAGAAAAAGAACAAATTGAAATTCCCCAATTAAATACAAAATTAGAAATAATGAAAATCAAAAGAGAGATTAATAAAATTGATACTAAGAAAACCATTGAATTAATAAATAAAACTAAGAGCTCATTTTATGAAAAAAGAATAAAATTGATAGACCCTTAGTCAATATGATAAAAAAAGAAAGAAGAAAACCAAATTATGAGTATCCAAAATGAAAAGGATGAATCTACCTCCAATGAAGAGGAAATTAAAACAATAATTGGGAATTATTTTTGCCAAATTCTATGCACATTAATTTGACAATCTTAGTGAAATGGATGCATATTTATAAAAATATAAATTGCCCAGATTAACTGAAGAGGAAGAAAATTACTCAAATAACCCCATCTCAGAAAAACAAATTGAACAAACCATCAACTAAATCCCTAGGAAAAATTCTCCAGGGCCAGATGGATTAACCAGCAATTTCTATCAAACATTTAAAGAACAATTGATTTCAATCCTCTACAAACTATTTAGGAAAATTAGTGAAGGAGTCCTACAAAAAAAAATTCTTTTATGACACAGATAAGGTACTGATACCTAAATCAGGAAGAGATAAAATAGAGAAGGAAAATTTTAGACCAATTTCCCTCATGAATATAGATGCAAAAATTTTAAATAAAATATTAGCAAAAATACTACAGCAACTTATCACAAGAATAATACACTTTGATCAGGTAGGATTTATTCCAGAAATGCAAGAATGGTTTAATATTAAGAAAACCATCAGTATAATTGATCATATCAACAATAAAACTAGCAGAAACCATATGATTATCTCAATAGATGCAGAAAAAGCTTTTGACAAAATAAAACATCTATTCCTATTAGAAACACTAGACCGTAAAAGAATAAATGGAGTCTTCCTTAAAATAATAGGTAGCATCTAATTAAAGCCATCAGCTAGTGTTATATGTAATGGGGATAAGCTAGAAGCCTTTACAATAAGATAAGGAGTGAAACAAGGATATCCACTATCACCTCTCTTATTCAATTGGGTACTAGAAATATTATCCGTAGCAATTAGAGCAGAAAAAGAAGTCAAAGGAATCAAATTAGGCAAAGAAGAGGCTAAGCTATCTCACACTGCAGACTATATGATGATATACTTAGAAAATCCTAGAGAATCAAGTAAAAAACTACTTGAAACAATAAATAAATTTGGCAAAGTTGCAGGATATAAAATAAACCTAAATCAATCCTTGGCAATCCTATATATTTCTAATGAAATCCAACAGCAAGACATAGAAAGAGAAATCCCATTTAAAGTTACTGTAGACGTTATAAAATATTTGGGAATCTACCTGCCAAAACAAACTCAGGACCTATATGAACCCAACTGCAAAATCCTTTTCACACAAATAAAGTATGATCTAATGAATTGGAAAAACATCAATTGCTTGTGGCCGGGTCAAGGTAATATAATAAAAATGACAATTTTACCTAAATTAAATTACACATTGAGTGCCACACCAATCAATCTATCAAAAAAAATTACTTTATAGAGCTAGAAAAAAATAGTAACAAAATTCATTTGGAAGAACATAAGTTCCAGAATATCAAGGGAATTAATGAAAAGAAATGCTAGGGAAAGTGGTCTAGCCATACCAGATTTTAATCTGTACTGTAAAGCAGCACTCATCAAAACTGCTTGGTACTGGCTGAGGAAGAGAATAGTGGATCAATGGAATAAATTGGGTACACAAGATTCTGCAGTCAATGACTATAGTGATCTACTCTTTGATAAACTCAAAGACCCCAGTTTGGGGCATAAAAAATCACTATTTGACAAAAACTGCTAAGAAAACTGGAATATAGTATGGCAGAAACTGAGCATAGACCCTTATCTAACACAGTGTCTGAAAATCAAGTCTATATGGGTGCGTGATCTAGGTATAAGGTATGATACTGTAACAATCTGGGAAAGCAAAGAATAGTTTACCTTTAAGATTTATGGAGGGGTGGTGGCTTTATGACCAAACAAGAATCAGAAAGCATTATAAAATACAAAATGGATAATTTTCCTTACATTAAATTGAAAAGTTTCTTTACAAATAAAGCCAGTGTAACGAAGATGAAGAGGGAAGTGGAAAATTGGGAAAGAATTTTTGCAACCAATGTCTCTGATAAAGGCCTCATTTCTAAAATATACAGAGAATTGAGTCAAATCTATAAAAATACAAGTCATTCCTCAACTGAAAAATGGTCAAAGGAGATGAACAGGCAGTTTTCAAAGGAGGAAAATAAAGATATCCATAAGCATATGATAAATGCTCTAAATCACTATTGATTAGAGAAATGCAAATCAAAACAACTCTGAGGTACCACATTTTACCAGTCAAATTGGCTAAGATGACAAATACTGGAAAGGAAATGGAAAAATTGGAATACTGCTGCATTGTTCGTGGAGTTGTGAACTGATTCAACCATTTTGAAGAGCAATCTGGAATTATGCTCAAAGGGCTATAAATAATTTCATACTCTTTGACCCAGCCATAGCACTTCTACTGTTTTATCCCAAAGAGATCATAGATATGGGAGGAAGACACATATGTATAAAAATATTTATAGCAGCTCTTTTTGTGGTGGCAAAGAATTGAAAATTAAAGGCATGCCCATAAATTGGGGAAGGGCTAAACAAGTTGTGGTCTATGAATGTAATGGATACTATTGTGCTATAAGAAATGAGAAACAAATGGACTTCATATTTACTTGGAGAGGCTTATGTGAACTGATGCTGAGTGAGAAGAGCAGAATCAGGAGAAATCTGTACACAATTACAGACACAACGTATGTGTGATGACCAACTTTGATAGACTGGACTCTTCTCAGCAATGAAGGCTTATAAGGCAACTACAAAAGACTCATGATGGAGAGAGATGTACACATTCAGAGAAATAACTTGAAAGAACAGAGTTTGAATGCAGATTGAAGCAAAAACTACCTGCTCTCTTTCTTTTTCTTGTTTGGTTTTGTTTCCTCTTTCCTGTTGTTCATTCCATCCATTGTAATCCTTCTTTATAGCCTGAGAAATGTCTAATGTAGGAGTATTTTTGGATCCTATACTTGATTGCATGTTGCCAATGTGCGGGGGAAGGATCGTGGGGGGGGGAGAATATTTGAAACTCAAGGGATTGTGGAACTGAATCGTCTAAACTAAAAGTAAACTAAAAAATTAATGGAGACAAAAAAAACCCTCATGCTTATTGCCTCTATGATACTATCTATCCATCTCATCCTCTGACATCTCTTTCTCTTTTTGCCTTCAGTTTTCCCCAACATCAAAGTAGTTTGCAATGAGTCTTCTCATTATGTCATCAAAGTATTTAAGGGTCAGCTTCAGTATTTGGCCTTTCAGTGAATAATATGAATTACTTTCTTTAAGTGTCAATAGATTTGAACTCCTTATTGTCCAAGGTTCTCTAAAAAGTCTTCTCCAGCACCACAATTCAAAGCTATCGGTTCTGGAGTTCAGCTTTCTGTACAGTCTAATTCTCACAGCCATATATTGCGAATTAAAAAACAAACAAACAAACAACGTAGCTTTGATTATATGCGCCTTTGTTGAGAATGTGATATCTATGCTTTATAGTGTATTGCTCACATTTGCTATAACTTTCCTCCTAAGCTACAGTTCCCTTCTGCAGTGATCTTTGACCCAAAGAATATAAAATCTGACAGTGCTTCTACTTATTCTCCCTCTGTTTACTAGGAATGAATGGAACCAGTTGCCAAAATCTTAGCAGTCCTGAGATCTAGGGCTGTTTTTGCATTTCATTCTATTTTGTTACATTATATTGCATTATGTTGTAGTATATTTCCTTAAAGATGGCCTCAATATGTACTGAATTTTTATTTCTAAGTCTTATGGCAAATTTATTTCCTAAAACCAATACATCGCTAGATACTTTAAGGTCACAAAATTATTTCCTCTCTTTTGTCTAAGGCATACTTGGCAAAGTTCTGAGGTAGGTAAGTTTTGTCTTTGGAGTACTCCTCTTTTCCTTTCCTGGAAACCTCTTCATAATCTTGACATCTGTGATGCTCAGTGTTGTGAACTGGAAAGGTATTGCTTCTTACGAGCTCTGGTAAATTACTTAACCTTTCTAGGCATGAGGTTCTTTATATATAAAATAAAGGGATTGTACTAGCCAGAGGTGTCAAGCTCACAGGCGGGCCACAAGGACCCATTAAATTTTAGTTGGAAAATATTTAGCAAAACAAATAAATATGTAATACAGAATAAATCATGGTAATTTGTGATTTTCCAAGTCAATATAAGGCCCAATATCAAGGGCATTATTTTTTTAGATTAACACATCTAGTAGATGATCTCTAAAATCATCTTTGAGTATCTTTGAACTCTAAGTATATGACTCTTTTTACCTTCTGATCTTGTGTCCACTTTGAGCAGCTTGATGCCCTCAGCTTTTGGATAAAAAGAATCTGATAAATGAATTCGAAATAAAATACTAGTTCGATACAGCTTAAATTGTTACTTCCATCTAGGATATTTGTATTTATTAAGAAGGAACACTAATAAATACTAGAAACAAGTCTTCACATCCATATGTATAGTTCTCTTACTCTGAAAGAGTTTTGAAATTAAGTATTTTGTAGCAGGGTTTGAAGTTTGATATCACAAATAAGGGTATTTTTTAAGTGATTAATATAATATGCAGAATGGACTAAATGGGGTGAGGTCAGAGACAGGAAAATCACCTATGATATGATCACAAAGATTCATCCATGTAGAGAACTTGGGCTGAGGTGATGGCAGCTAGATGAGTAAAGAATAGAACTCTTCAAAAAGCTCTACAAAGAACTGAGAGAACTTGGTGACTGACTAGATATTCAGGGAGTAGGTATGAGAAAGAGAGGAATCAAGAGACTACTCAGAATTTCATGTCAGATGTCCTTCTTCCTTTAAAGCCCATCATTTCTTGAACATTTTGCCTCTCTGCCCTACACTATTCACATTCTCAGTGTCTTCACATCCATGTCCTCTCTTAAAATTGTAATAAGTTGTGCTTTCAGATTCTATTTAGTCTTCTAGATGGCCAGATTTGGTCCTTCTAAGAATTTCTTTCCAGCAACCCAAGCTGATATTTTCTACTCATATTTTTCTCCTCTGTCTGCCTTCTACTTCCACATCATCTCTCAAAGCAACTAATTTCTATTTTAACTAGTTTCTCATTAAAAAAATTCTAATCTCTTCATTGTTGGTCTCTCCTTGGCAATAATGGTATTTTCTAAACAACAATTTTTTAAGGTACAATTTACTTTTAAAAGAAAAAAATAAAATGTCAGCAAGGTTTTGCAATTGTATTTTAAGTGACTATTTATATGCATAATGCATATTGAATATACTGTTGTGCAGCCAAGAAAAGACAAATAGCTTGCTATCTATAAAATTCATCTAGTATACTGCTGACTTCAAAACTCACAGTATGCAATTAGCCATAAACCAGCTCATTTATATTTTCATTAGGATATATTCAAAATCTGTAATTAAGCTATCTTTGTTGATAGCTTACGTTACAATAAAGGTGTTTGTGATCACTGGCTAGTGCTATGATCCGAAGTGACTGGCAAACTAAATAAAGTGAGTGCATATTAGAAAAATCTGGGTCTCTTGAAAATAGCATTTAATAGTAATAAGTATTTTTATGAGACTTTTAATGTTTGCAAAGCACTTTATATATATATATATATATATATATATATATATAATTTCATTTTATCTTGCTTATTTTAGTGTCTCTATACACTTTTTCAAGATTCCTACCATAGTCTATTCACATATCTCTCAACTTCTTTTTCTTCAGTGAGTTCCCTAGTGGGTGATAAATAGAGCTTTTCCAGTCCCTGGTCTCTTTGGTTTCAGCTCCAAGCAAAGAATTTTCTTATTCCCAGAAGGTGACGATATCGCTGGTTACAAATCTCATGCTACAAGAGACTTTAGAAAAGGAATGATACGGCATCCCTCTTTTTCCATGAGTTGGATGTAACCTTCACAATCACTCAGCCACTGTTGCTCTCTTTTTAGTGCCTGCCAAAAAGGTCTCTAAGGCCTCATTTCCTGTAGTTCTATTTTTATTTTTACATATGGAACTCTCTCATAGGATGCTACAAATGTGGTGGCGTTTTGTTGCTCTAAGGGAGTTGGAGCCAAAAAAACAGTGAGGGCTCCATCTTCTGCCTTAGCATTGAAAAACACAAGGTTATAGAATGATTGATGTATACAATGTGTTTCTCTCTAACTTGGGTAACTGCCTTAGTAGGTAAAGTAAATCTTGAGAACTTTGAGGTAAACTATAAACTAGGCTAGTAAAATTCACTAGAACGAAGGCATACACACATAAAATAAGTAATTTTTTTCTCCATTTAGAAGGCCATAGTGTCATAGAAAAAAGAATTGAAAGGGATTTTAGAGGGCTCTGATTCCAACCCATTAATTTTATAGAAGAGTAAGCAAAGGTCCCTAGAAGATAAGTGACTTCCTCACAATCATACAAGCAGAAAGTTGGAGACATAGTTATTTTATGACTATGATTTTCTGATTCCCAACCAGTGCTCTTTAATATGATGTATTTCCTATATTCAATGAAGAAGGTACTGATGCCTCCATTATCAATTCACACTTACTTTCATCTCCTTTTACCCCTGACCAAATGGTGTCTTAAAAATATGTCACATAATTTTTGATATCGAAAATTTGCTACTTAGTCAGGATATACAAGTTGACAGATGGAATCAATATGGTAGAGTGAAAGGAAGCATTTTGGTCTAGCTCACTTAGCATACCACCTCCACACACAATAACCTACAAAATGTGCCATACAGAATTCTGATAAGGAAAATCAATAAAAAAGTCACAATATTTGTCCTTTCTCTAGGTCTAGGTAGGAGAGAGAGACAGAAACAGAGAGACAGAGACAAACACAGAGAGACAGAGACAGACAGACAGAGGAAGGTGGGGTAGACATAGGGACAGATGCTAACCAGAAGTATTTGCAGTGACTTTTTGGGATGGAGAGCATTAGAGTACCCTGAAAATGAAAAATAGGTCCAAAACAAAACCAAGTCAGGAAATACTGTGGCAAAAAAAAAAGATCACAGAGGATCCTTAAACTAGCGTTGTGTGCAGAAATGAATGTCATCTGGAACTTGTCACACATTATCCAATTCTAATTCACAAATACAGGGTGGAGAGAAGTGGTTTTGAGTGAACCCTAGTACTGAAGCAGGAACAAATTGCAAAATATAGCTTTGAACCCAGAAGTAAGACTCTAACCTTTAACTTTGCACAAAGCTTTGCACTAGAATAACCAGTGAAGGAAACTGATGCCAAAGGGGAACTAGTTGTTTGGTTACTCTGAACCAACACAGCCTACCAGTCAACTAACAGTAACTGAGTTCATTAGCAATCTACTGAAATTCAAGAATTGACAAGTCAACAGGCCCATATTTGGGTCAGGAACTTGCAGAACTCTGACCAGGAAGTCAGTGAACAGACATTTCCCTGATTCACACCATTTTGGGAGCAGTGAAAACTTGGAGGTTTCTAACTTGAGGTGTGAAAACAGAAGGGCATAAAAAACAAAAAAAGTCAGATCAGCTATACTCCGCAGAAAAGTAGTAAAGCCCAACACTAACATGAAGTCCAAAGTAAAGAACGACCGTGGATGAATGAGCAAACAAGCAAATAAAAAGAATCAGACCATAGCATAAAGAGCTAGGATGGTCATAGCAAAGCTCAAGATATAACACAGAAGGCAATGAATTGAAAACATCTCCAAGCAATATCTCATAGATATACACAAATTGGATTCAAGTGCAAGAAGAATTCTTAAAAGGGTAAAAGATATTGTTAAGGGGCAGCCAGGTGGCACAGTGAGTAAGAGTGCTGGCCCGGGCGTTAGGAGACCCAGGATTGGTTCTGGCCTCAGATATTTGGCACCCACACAAAATAACTGGCTGTGTAACCTTGAGCAAGTTACTTAACCCCAATTGCTTAAAAATTGCTAATAAAGAGCAAAAATAAGGTTTTTGAAATCAAATTAGACTAGTAAAGAAAAAATGGGGGGAAATGAACACTATATAAGAAAATTATGAAAAAAATAATGACCTTATTAAAAAAAAATGAACAAATATCACTACTGAAGAAAATAACTCCTTAAAAATTAGAATTGGAAAAATAAAAACTAATGATTCCATTAAATAATTGAGAAATTATATTAAAATGTCAAAAGACAGAAAAAGTATAAGAAAAAGTGAAACGTAGTAAAACATTTGGCTTGAAAATCTAGATTTAGGGTAGGTACTTTAAGATGCATAGGACTACCTGAGAGGCATGAAAAAAAAAGTTAGACATCATGTTTCAAGGAATTATAAAGGAAAATTGTTGATATAGCTTAGAAAAAGAAGACAAATCAAAAGAATCCACCACTCATCTCCTGAAAGAAACATCAAATAAGAAACCCCAAGGAATGCTATAAACAAAATGCAAAACTCCCAGATCAAATAGATAATACTTAATGTAGCAACCAAGACAGAGTTGAAGTACTATGTGACCATGGTTAGGATCACACAAGATTTAACAGCTCACTAATTCAAATGTTTGGAGGGCTTGGAAGATAATATTCAAGAAGGCAAAAGATCTAGGATTATCTCCAAGAATACCCTATCCAGCAAAACTGAGTATAATTCTATAATTTTTTAAAATGACATTTAATGATATATAAGACTTTCATGTATTCCTGATGAAAAGAACAGAGGTGAATAGGAAATTTAAAATTCAAATATAGGACTTAAGATGATTCTTAAAAAGTAATCCTAAAGGAGAAATCATAAGGGACTAAACAAACTTAAACTCTTTACATTCTTATATGAGGAAGGAATAAATGTAGCCCCTCAGAACATTATCATTGCTACAGCTCTTACAAGGAGTCTTAAACAGAGGTCCTGAGTGTAATTCTATTATTACTGGATAATCTCAAAAGAGGAAAGGAAGCACTGGAAGAGGGAGGCATAGAAAACAAGAGGAAGGGAAATGATCTCACATTAATGGCATTACTCATAAAGAACTTATACATGGAAGAGGTTTAGGGTGAACACTTGCACCTTAATAACATTTGAATTGATTCAACAGGGGGCGGCCAGGTAGCACAGCGAGTAAGAGCACTGGCTCCAGTGTTGAAAAGACCTGGAGATCAAATCCCGGGCTCAGACACTCAGCACCACACCCAGAAACAACTGGCCGTGTAACCTTGAGCAAGTTACTTAACCCTGATTGCTTAAAAAAAAAATTTAAAAAAAATAAAATAAAATGAATTGATTCAACAAGCAAAGACTTTACATATATACAATTAGGTACTGAAATTTATCTTACCCAACAGATAAGTAAAAAGTAGAAAGGGAGAAAAGAGGTTGCATATAAAAGGGAGAGTAATTAAGAGAAGTAGTTGTCAGAATCAATATAAATTAATGACAAAGGGACAAAGCATAAAAGAGGAAAAAATAAGTAGATGAGACTATGGAGGGAAATATACTGTTATCAATAGTAACTGTAAATATGAATAGTATGAATTCATCCATGAATTTCAAAAGGAGAGCATAATGGATTAAAAATCAGAATCAGCAATATTTTGTTTACAATAAGCAAACTTGACCCAGAAAGATACACAAAGAGTTAACGTAAAGGCTATAACAGAATCTATTGTGTTTCAGGTGAAGTAAAAAAAAAAAAAAAAAAAGACAGAGATGGCAATAATGATCTCAGTCAAATGAAAACCAACACTAGATCTGATTTAAAAAGAGATAATCAAGGAAACTATGACTCAGAAATTGAATTAATGTGTTACATGAGGAAATAGAGAGTAAAACTATATTAAAAGGGTACCTCAAGTTACTCCTCTAAGACCTAGATAAATATAAACATAGAATGAGCAAGAAAGAAAATATTTGAATATAGTTTTAGGAAAGTTTGATGAGATATACCCCAGACAGAAATTAATGGTGATAAAAAGGATTATACCAATTGTTCATTGTGTATGATGCCTTCACACACACACACACACACACAGAAATGATCATGTATGTATTATGGCATGAAAACCTTACCAACAAATGGAGAAGAAAAGAAACATTAAATCCAAATTTTTCTGATCACAATTAAAAAAAATCAATCAAAACCCTTTGAAGCATAGAATAAAAAAAGTAATAAAAAACTATGACCTAAATATAAAGAATGAGTAGCACAAAGAAGTAATGAAAGAAACAACCAACAATTTCACTAAAGAAAAAGACAGCAATGAAACAAAATACCAAAATTTGTGTGATTAAACCAAAGCAATATTTAGGGGAAATTTTATATCTTTAGGCATGTTAATTTATTAAGGAGTGAAAAAACAGATAAATAAATTGGGCATGGAAATTATTTTTAAAAACACATGGAAAAAACAAGAATCTCAAAAATCAATAGAGATTAAGAAAACAAAAGGTTTAAAAAGAAATCATAATTGAGTATTTCTAATTTTGCTATTTTTATATTCTTACTTTACAAATATATTATTTATTTTTAGTATTTTTTTCTCTTTTCAGTTTAATTTGAAAGTTTTCTCCTTCCCTCCCAATGTCCCCCAAACACTGAGAAAGCAAGAAGTATGATATTATATCACCAATAAAGTCATCATTTCTCTAATATATAGAGAACTTAATCAAATTTATAAAAATAAATGCTACACCCCAATTGAAAAATTGGCAAAATATGTGAACAGAGAATTTTCAGATAAAAAATATTCTGAGGTACCACCTCACACCTATCTGAAACAACTAATGCTAGAGAGTATATGGGAAAATATGTACACTGATTAATTATTGGTGAAGTTATGAGCATTATTAAAACATTCGAGAAAATAATTTGTAAGTATAACTAAAGGACTATAAAACTTGTGCATATCCTTTGACCAAGCATTGACACTGCTACTGATGTACTTCAAAGAGATCACAGAAAAAGAAAGAACACCAATGTGTTTTTTTAAAAAAAAAAAGTATTCATAACACAGCTCTCTCTCTCTCTCTCTCTCTCTCGCTCTCGCTCTCGCTCTGTGTCTCTCTGTCTTTCTCTGTTTATGACTGTCTGTCTGTCTCTGTCTCGCTGTCTTTCTGTCTCCCTATGTCTCTCCTCTTCCTCTGTCTCTATCTCTCTCTTTGGTGACAAAATATTCAAACTTGAAGGTATGTCTGTCATTTGAGGAATGGCTGAACAAGCTGTGGTATATGATTGTGATGGAGTAATATTGTGCTATTAAAAATAATGATGATGATAATGAGCAGGATGATTTTAGAAAAAAACTGGGAAGAACTGTATGAACTGATACACAGTGATATGAAGAGAACCTGAACATCATTGTATGCAGCAACAGCTATGTTGTAAAGATGATCACCTTTAAAAGACTGCTACTCTGATCAATACAAAAATCAAGGAATCCTGAAGGACACTTGGTGAAAAATGCTATCCATCTCTAGACAGAGAATTGATAAACTCTGATTCCAAAGTGAACTATAATTTTCTTATCTTCATGTTTCTTGCTTTTTGAAAAAAATAATTTTTCTAACACAGGAAAACCTAAAAATAGGTTTTGAATGACTTCACATGTATCATCGCTATCATATTGCTTGCCTTCTCAGGAGGTACTGGGAAGGGGGAGAGAATTTGCCACTCAAAACAGAAAAGAATGTTAAAAAATAAATGACAAATTTCAAAAAGTGAGAAAGTAAAAATAACGATCACTGTATAAATATTATATTGATTGCTGATAAATAAATCAGTAGTATAAGCTTCCTGAGGACAAAAATCATGTATTTTATCTTTTTATATACTCCTATTGGACCTGTTATGTTATTCAGCTGAGAGGTGATGTTAAATAAATGTTATTTAACTCCTCGGCTGATCAAAAAATTTATTCTGCTAGCAATCTTCTCATCTCTCTATTTTTCCATTTGATTGTGAGTGAAATCTTGATTTAGTGAAATTTTTAACATCTAAACATAGTGTCCGGATGGCTCTATCCTCCTTCCCACTTTGCTGAGTAAAGCAGACATGCTTTTCATTCATTACAGTGTAATACAATTGTGCTGACAATTCCTGATTTCATTTCAATCAGCTGTACACTTCAAAAGCCCAAAGTGTATGACTAAGTTAATAAGTTGTACATTTCAGGTTTCTAGAAAAAAAAGGAGTGAAAAACAGGATGTCAGGTTACAAGCTTCAAACTACAAAAAGCCTTCCAACTGGGACATATACAAAAGCTGCAAGAGAATTTTTGAATTATTGTTTAGTGTATGAATCCTTTAATCTTTCCTCTAAGATACTAGCATAGACCTCAGTTAGAAGGATAGGGGACTTCTTAACTGACATTTTCATTTTTAAAAAAATTATTGAGTTCTTATGGAAATGGTTTTTTTTAGAGATAGTAACAGATTAGTAAAAGCCAAACAAACAAAAAACAACAAAACATTCGGTCTACTTTCTAATGAAATCACAGGTTTACCCTCTCATGGGAATAACACAATTTCCATAAATGAGTTTCAAAAAAACTTTGAATTACTGATATTCAGGCAACCTAAACCTCTTAACAATGGGCAGAAATTTGAATTTGGAAGTAATAAAAAGATATTGGAATGAATCATAGTAGGTGAGAAGAGCTAAAATCATGGCATTCAAAGGAAGTATGACTTTCCTGCCCAACACTAAACCTAACTAAAGTTATGTAGTCTTAGCTTATACAAAGGCTAAGGAAATACCTTGCTGTTTGGTGAAATAAGGAAGAAGCAATTTCAAAAAACCATTTCCATGGGTGCCACAGAAGAAGACTGAAGCAATTGAGTAAATAGAACAGAGGGAGAAAGTAAGTGGTGAGGAAGGAAAATGACAAGAAGAATTGATGAAAGCAAATTTCCATAAGCTGAGGGGAAGTGGAAGAACTCTGTCTTAGAATTTCAAAGCTGAAAGGGGTCTCAGGTTTTTCAAGGCAACATTATAGTTTTTCTATTAAGGCATGGAGAAGTTAAGTGACTTATCCCAGGTAAAGAGAAGCTGATCAGAACCAGGATCCAGGTTTCCTCACTCGTGATCCAATGTGCCAAAGTCCTTCAGTCTTAGACAGAGATAGGAGAATAGAGAATACATCAGAAGGTGTTGTCAAACATATTTACGACCAATCTTTAGTTTATGAGATCATTAGATCCAACTAGCAAAATCTCAATCTCTTTCTCCTATATGCATATATAATACATGATATATAGTATATTTATACATGTATGTATTACATATACATGCATGACACATATACATTATATGTAACACACACACACACACACACATATATATCTTTGTCTTTGAATTTCAAAGCTGAAAGGGGTCTAATGTTTTTCAAGCCAACATTATAGTTTTTCTATTAAGGGATGGAGAAGTTAAGTGACTTATCCCAAGTAAAGAGAAGCTGAATCAGAACCAGGATTGTGTTTTTTTTTAATTGCTTCTTGGGGGCATCCAGGTGGCTCAGCGAGTAAGAGCACCGGCTCCAGTGTCGGGATGACCTGGATCAAATCCGGGCTCAGATACTCAGCACCACACCCAGAAATAACTGGCCATGTAACCTTGAGCAAGTTACTTAACCCCAATTGCTTTATAAAAGAAAAATAAAAAAAAATTTTTAAAAATTGCTTCTTGTAGGGATGGCTAGGTGGCACAGTGAGTAGAGTGCTGGCCCTGGAGTCATGAGGACCTGAGTTTGGATCCATGCTCAGACACTTGACACATACACACATACAAACACACACACACACACACACACACACACACACACAACCTAGCCATGTGACCTTGGGCAAGTTACTTAACCCCAATTACCCTCCAAAATGCAAAACAAAACAAAACAAAATCCTGCTTCTTGATTATTTCACCAAACATATATAGATATAGATATATGTAACATATACATTATATGGCTATGTGTGTATAAAATATACAAATGTATTTATATGAGAGACAGAGATTGATGACCAGAGTGACTAGTGAGGTGAAATCATTTACGTACACTTATTTACAAGCAAAGGATCATAGGATCATAGATTGAGAGTTGGAAGGGACCTCAAGGATCAACTAGTATAGCTCCCTCCTCTATCAAAGAGGAAACATTTCCTGAGAGGTCAAACCACTAGCCTAAAGTCACACCAGAAATAAATAACAGAACTAGTATTCAAATCCAGTTCTTTTGGCTCCAGTGACAATACTCTTTCTAAGCCTTTGTGTTACAAAGACTGATAATGGCAAATCCTATTTGGTAGGCCCTAAGGCCCAGACTTCAACCTGAGTGCAAGCAAGTTTTGAAATATGACTTCCCCTGGTAAACACAGAACAGACACAGTCAAGAGTAGATCCGCAGGAAAGTAAGATCCCTGAAGCCCAATTGCTTTATCATTGTTCTTTATCCTTTCCTCTCTCCTTACTGTTCTTTTTTTTTCTTCTTATAAGACAATGCACTTTGCAATGGCAGTATAATGGGCCAACTTTTCTAATCACAAACCATGAGTGTGGGTCTCTGCTTTTAAGTTCTTGCTACAGACCATCTCAGCGGAGGAGTTTAACTAAGTCAGGCCTCAGAGCTGATAACAATGGAATTGCCTCACCATTCCAATGGTTCAATTCTTAAGATGGCAACATGATTTTCAAAAAATGTATCATAGAGGAATCTAGAGAAAAGTTAAAATAGTGTGATCTTTTTGTACCATCCCAGCTCCAAAATAGCAAAAGAGGGCTAAATATACTCTAAAATGTAAAGCAAATTACAGTTAAAAATCATCCAACTATATGACTTTCAGTTCTCTAATGGAAAGTAAATTTTAGGAGAGGTCTGAAACTACTAAAGAGAAAATAAATGTAATAGGATCTAGAATATGACCCTCTAGAGATGTACCTTAACATGGAAAGACTAGGGAGTTTCTTTGGGGAGAAATGGAATGAAGTGAACTGGAAAGAAGTGTGATAATATGGAAAGAAATGCCTTTGAAGTACTGTAAAGAATGTGTAGTCATTCCGTAACAAGTTGCTCATCTGCTAACAAAGCAGTTAGTAGAAAGCTTTCTCAGTTGGCTGAGAAGCTGGAATGAAACTGTTTTAACATTTCATAGACCTGGTCAGTGTTGGGGAAGAAATACTCCAACCCATTAGGATAATCTAAAAACCCAAGGAATAGATGTTGTGTGACTGGCTCTGACCGACTGCACCAGAACATACTCTTCTAGACAAATATTTGCATGAATATCTTTAAAAGCATGCTAATAAAAGCTATGGAAGGATCAAGATTTAGACAGGATTGCTGCCCAAGGTATTTACTCAGTAATAGACTCAGGAAGTCTCTAAACAATTTAATTCTCCATGGAGTTCTGGGTTAGAGCATTTAGGTCATGTTTAATATGAATAATTCTCAGGCAAAACCATAATGAGGATCAAGCACCTTAAGCTTTGACTTAGGTCATCAAAATTTTGAGTTTAGTTTGACATCACTTACAGCCCCTTTGACCTTAGTATTTAGTCCACAGGAATAATTATTAAAAGAAGAAGGTATCAGACAGTGTCTTCCCTTGCCTTGATAGCTACCACTCCCCAGTTCTTTGTTGGCCCCATACTGCTGCCTCTAGATCTTTGCAGTTACCTCAATATTGGCCTTACAATTTTACAGGATCTCTATTTCCTTGACATAGGTTATCTCCTGCCTCTTCCCAAAGCTTCAATTCAGTTTGTTTAGAAAAATTGGGGGAAGAGGGAATATAAAGCTTCCAATTATTTGTTCCAGGTACATTTTTTGAAGCTTGGCTTAAATGCCGTTGTTGCTAATGTCTCCACTACATCTAATATTCACTGAAAAGGCTATATATATATATGTGTGTGTGTGTGTGTGTGTGTGTGTGTGTGTGTGTGTGTGTATATATATATATATATATATATATA
>NW_027186645.1:6231878-6261889 GCF_028583685.1 Petaurus breviceps papuanus | reverse complement strand
TTGCCTTCTATTCTTTCATTTGTTTGGATCTCTTTAACAGCATCTTGATTTTTCATAAAGTCATTAGCTTCCAATTGCTCCAGTTTAATTCTGAAGCCATGATTTTCCACATTGAGCTTTTGAGATTCTTTTTCCATCTGGCAAATTCGACTTTTTAAGGCATTCTTCTCCTCATTGCCTTTTTGAGCCTCTTTTGCCATTTGAGTCTGTCTGTTTTTTAAAGTGTTATTTTCCTCAGTCAGGCTGTTGACTCTCATTTCATAATTTTCTTGAATTGTTCTCATTTCTCTTCCCACTTTTTCCTCCACTTCTCCTATCTGCTTCTTAAGGTCCTCTATGGCCTGTAACCAGCTCATATTTTCCTTTGAAGCTTTTGTTGCAGGAGTTGTGACTTCACTGTCTTTCTCCTGTTCCATGCTTTGCTCCTTTTTGTCCCCCAAGTAGGAGTGTAATGTTGGAATCTTCTGTCTGCTTTGTTTCCTTTGCCTGGTCATGTTGCCCCTCAGTCGCTTGACCCCTGGGCTTTTTGCCACAGTAGGACTCTGCCACCAGACAGGGGAGATTTTGTCCCAAATGCTGGGGTTTTCTCAGTTGCCAGAGGTATTAGCTGGGAACCCTCTCTGAGGTCTCCACACTCTGGCAAGTTGGACATACACCCCAGGACCTCCACCCTAGACTGAAATACAGATTCAAGAAGGTTAAAGCAAGAGCAATTACCCCTCAAACTGGTGCTTGGTACCCCTACACTCTGCAGGCCAGGAGCTGAAGCTGCCATGTGGCACTGGCTGGCTGTGCTGGAGCCTCAGAGGCTTCTCGCCCTGGGGGCAAAAGCCATGCACTCTAACTTACTGGTCCCAAAGGCCAGACTGAACTGACCTCTCACTTTGTCCTTTGCATCTGTGTGTTGATAAATCTGGAAACAGCCACAGCTGCTGCTGATCTGGAGTCCCTCTGTCTGGCAGCTGCTCAGGCCCGCCCTGGGGCTAAAGCCTAGGCTTGGGGCTGGGCTTGGCTCCCAGATCGCTGTGCTGGCCGATTCCTGCTGGCCTGCTGGGATGTCCTCAATGGGAGGTTAGCTTCTCTGTGTCATTTTGTGGATTCTGCAGCTCCAAAGTTTGTTTAGAGTCCACCTTTTACAGGATTAGGGAAGGTGAAAGCCAGAGCCATGGGGAGGTCCTGCTTCTACTCCGCCATCTTGGCTCTACACCCTTGGTTAACAACACTTACTACTTTTGACCCCAGGCAATCACATAACCCTTCAGTGCTCTAGGAAATTCTCTAATGCTAAAACTTTCAGAGAAGGTATTCATCTATATTGTCAGAATGAGTTTCCTAATTCCTAATACCAATGAAATTATAGGTCTGGATTATATTCCTAGTTTCTGTTACCTCCCAGTAGAAACTTAATACATGCTTGTTTACCATTTATTTTGATCCCTCACCAATTCCTGCAGTTATTTATATTTTTAAATGTAAATTGTTCCTACATGGACATAATACTCTTTAAATCAGTGTTTTATTTCTAAGAAAAATATAGGGGCAGAGCCAAGATGGCAGAGTAAAAGCAGGAACTTACTTTAGCTTCCACTCCAACCACCTCCAATACCTGTAAAAAAATGACTCTAAACAAATTTTAGAGAAAGTCATAGAGAGAAACAAATCTCCTGTTGAAAGCAGCAAGACAGGCCCACAGCATGGGTCTATCACAGCAAGTTGGGAGCTGAGCATAGCCTTGTGTGTTGTGCATGGTCCCAGACCCAGCACAGACAACCCAGAATGGCTCAGACAGCCCAGAGCAGACTTCAGGAGAATGAATCACTCGCAGCTGTGGTGGTTTCATAACTTCTCAACACATAAAATCCAAAGAGAAAGTAAAAGTTCAGTGGGGAACCCTGTTGATCCAGGGTGAGAGTAGAGTGCAGGCAGGCACCTGCCCCCAGGGCAAGAGGTACAAAGCAGCACAGTCAGTGCAGCTACCACCTTGTGGCTGGCTCTGGAACTCCTGGTCTACAGATCATTAGGAGACCAAGCACCATTCGGAGGGTAATTTCTCTTGCTTTGACCTGCTTGGATTTGGGTCACAGTATTTAGTGGTGGTTCTGGGTTGAAGAAAACCAACATGCCTTTAGAGAGGGCACCCTTCCCGTAATTCTGACAAGAGCTCTGGCAGCAGCTGCATATACCCCAGCAATTTGGGACTCAACTCTCTCCACTCTGGAGCAGAGATCTAAATGGAAAAGAGCTCAAAAGTCAAGTAATTGGCTAGCAAGATGAACAAATAGAGAAAGCACAATCAGACCATAGAATCCTTTTTGGGGGACAAAGACAATCAAAATATGGAATCAGAAGAAGACAACAAGTCAAAACTCCTGCATAAAAAGCTTCCAAGAAAATATGAATTGGTTATAGGCCATGGAGGGGCTCAAGAAAGAGTTTGAAAATCAAGTGAGAGAAGTGGAGGAAAAATTGGGAAGAGAAATAAGAATGATGCAAGAAAATAATGAAAAGCAAGGCAACAGCCTGACTGAAGAAAATAACACATTAAAAATAGACTAACTAGGGGAGGCCAGGTAGCACAGCAAGTAAGAGCACTGGCCCCAGAGTCGGGATACGTAGGATCGAATCCGGGCTCAGACACTTAGTACTCACCCAGAAACACTTGGCTGTGTAACCTTGAGCAAGTTATTTAACCCCACTTGCTTAGGGGTGGCCAGGTGGCGCAGTGAGTAAGAGCACCGGCCCAAGAGTCAGGATAACCTGGGATAGAATCCAGTCTCTGATATTAGCACCACACCCAGAACTAACTGGCTGTGTAACCTTGAGCAAATTACTTAACTCCAATTGCTTTAAAAAAAATAGACTAACTCAAAACAGTCCCAAAAAGCCAATGAGGGGAAGAATGCCTCAGAAAGCCAAATTGGCCAGATGGAAAAGAAATTTCAAACACTCACAGAAGAGAATCATTCCTTCAAGGTTATATTGGAGCAAATGGAAGCTAATGACTTTATAAGAAATCAATATACTATAAAACAGATCCAAACAAATGGAAAAATAGAAGGCAATGTGAAATATCTCATTGCAAAAATGACTGAAATGGAAAATAGATCCAGGAGATATTATTTTAAAATTATTGAACTACCTGAAAGCCATGATCAAAAAAGAGCCTAGACACCATCTTCCAAGAAATTATCAAGCAAAATTGCCCTGATATTCTAGAACCAAAGGAGTGAATAGAAATTGAAAGAATTCACCAATAATTTATTGAAAAAGGTCCCATAAAGAAAACTCCTAAGAATATTATAGCCAAATTCCAGAGTTCCCAGGTCAAGGAGAAAATATCACAAGCAGTCAGGAAGAAACAGGAAACACAATCAGAATAACACAAAATCTAGTAGCTTCTACATTAAGGAATCGAAGGGCTTGGAATATAATATGCTGGAGGTCAAAGGAGCTGGGATTAAAACCAAGAATCATGTACCCAGCAAAACTGAGTATAATGTTTCAGGGAGAAACATGGTCATTCGATGAAATAGAGGACGATCCAGCATTCTTTTTTTTTTTTTAAGCAATCGGGGTTAAGTAACTTGCTCAAGGTTACACGGCCAGTTATTTCTGGGTGTGGTGCTGAGTGTCTGAGCCCGGGATTCGATCTCCAGGTCGTCCCAACACTGGAGCCGGTGCTCTTACTCGCTGAGCCACCTGGCCGCCCCTAAACAATTGGGGTTAAGTAACTTGCTCAAGGTTACACGGCCAGGTGTTTCTGGGTGGGTGCTAAGTGTCTGAGCCCGGGATTCGATCTCCAGGTCTTCTCAACACTGGAGCCGGTGCTCTTACTTGCTGTGCTACCTGGCCACCCCCGATCCAGCACTCTTGATGCAAAAACCAGAGCTGAACAGAAAATTTGGCTTTCAAATACAAGAAACAAGAGAATCATGAGAAGGTAAACAGGAAAAAGAAATAATAAGCAATTTATTAAAGTCAAACTATTTATATTCCTACATGGAAAAATTATAATTATAACTCATGAGTCTCTTCTCAGTATGAGGATAGTTGAAGGGAATAGAAATGTGTGTATGTGTGTGTATACATACACATATGTATATATATGCAGGTGTATGTGTGCATATATATGTGAGTGTATGTGTATGTATGTACATGTATACATAGACAGAGAGCACAGGGTCAGTTGAATAGGAAGGGATGATATCTAAAAAATAAAATCAAAAGGTGAGAGAGGAATATATTGGGAGAAGGAGAAAGGGAGAGATAGAATAGGGTAAATTGTCTTATATCAAAGAGGCAAGAGAAAACTGTTACAATGGAGGGGAAGAGCAGGAAAGTGAAAGGGAATGGGTCAACCTTACTCTCATTGAATTTGGTTTAAAGATTGAATAACATACACACTCAATTGGGTATCTTAACCAACAGAAAAGTAGGGGGGAATGGGATAAAAGGGGGAAAGATAGAAGGGAGGGCAGATTGGGGGAGAGGGTAGTTAGAAGCAAACACTTTTGAAAAGGGACAGGGTCAAAGTAGAAAATAGAATAAATGGGTGCAGGATAGGATGGAGGGAAATAGAGTCTTTACAATATAACTACTATGGAAACATTTTGCATAACTACACCTGTACAACCCATATTGAATTGCTTGCCTTCCCATTGCCAAATCATTTTTTTAACGTGCAACTGGGAAATAAGATATACAAGCTCTGGGGTATAGACATCCATCTTGCCCTACTAGAAAGTTGGGGGAGGGAATGGGGGAGGATAGAAGAGAGAATAGATTTTGGGAAGGGGTATTCAGTAGGCTTGCTGCCTTGGGGTGGTGAGTAGGGGAAAGATGGAAAGAAAGAATTTGTAACTCAAAATCTTGTGGAAATAAACGTTGAAAACTAAAAATGAATAAAATAAATTGAGAGAGAAAAGTGGGAAAAATGTGGTATAAATTTCTAGCACTTCCTTTGCTTTATCTTAATCCTATGAAGAACTGAGTCTAAGGCATACTCAATATTGGAGAGCATTATATTGGTGCTCATATGTTTTCTGTGGAGAAGGAAAACAACAACCTCCAAAATCAAGTCTAGGTCAACCTACATTTCCTTTGTAAGAAATGAACTGCAGAGAGAGATTGTGTCTCACTCAAAAATATCTCACTCACAGAGAGAGCTTTATTATTTTGAAATGCACAAATCTTTTTTTTTTAAGTCATATGTATGCTCTGTCCCCCATCTGGCTTCTGGTATTCTAGAAAAAACATAATCTTATATTGTCAAGTGAAGAAATGGTATTCATTCCAATTTAGCCACACAAAATGACCTCTCATAACAGTTAATAATACACTTCTGAAAATATTGTATTTTGAATGTCAGTGCATGCAAGCACTAAGAAAGTGCCATTGATGACAGATACATAATCTAAAGGAAAAAGGGAAAATCATCACACCAAAGGAGACCAGGAAGACAGTAGAACCTGAGACAACTGAAACAAGGGCCTGGTAGTGTGGAGTCATCTAAACCTTTTGAGATCAAATCAAGTAATGCTACCAGGGGATAGAAGTTTGAGTGGGGGAGATAGTACTCAAGTGGGCGTCATGGAAGACAATATCCACCAAAAGTTCTGCAGCAAATTGCTTTAGTATGGTTTGTTTGCCTCTACCTTCTTGTGAAACCATTAGAGGTTCCCACTGACTGTGCAAAGTCATGATTAAAATTTTATTCACCAGGCAAATTACTGAGGGATGACTTCTCTGAAGTTTCTTTTGACTATTTAAATTATTTATCCATATCTATCTTATCTGTCAAACTATATATATATATATATATATAAAATACCTGGCCCTGGCCTTTGTGGAACTTATGATAAAGATATAGCCTACAATCATGGTAGGTTAGAGACCAGTCAAATATGAACTATAATTAAAGGGCCAAGGATTGTGGTGCATGGCTATAATCCTTCTTTGGAGTCTGAGGCTAGTAAATTGAATTTAGTCTGGTGCCAACAGCTGGGCTTCTAGAATGACTAAATAGGGGCAGAAAAAAGGTAAGTCAAAGCTTTAATTCTATTCAGCAATGGGTTCAGGTCCATGAGGAGCCATTATACTTCTGGCCTGGGTGATATTGGAAGGGCCAATAAAAAACAAACATATATGTGTATTTAAGGATAGATGTATATTTGTGTATACACACACATACATATATACACATATATACATTTGTACACACATATCATTACCAAATGAGGTGGCAACAACAATTATATTGTAGACTCCATAAAGTAAGGAGCCAGGCCATCTTCTTCTTTTGACTCTTCCATTTTTTCTAACACAGTCACAGAACTGCAGCATTTCAGAGTTAGAAGGACAATCATTACCACATACATTGCTAGCACCTTCCACCTGAGTTGATTGATGTTCCATTTACTAAATATATGCATGTGTGTGTATAGTCTCTTTCATATCTAATTTTTATATTGTCTTTTCTATTAAAATGTGAACTCCTTGAAGGTAGGTACATTGTTTTTCTCTTTTTCATCTGTTTTGTATCCCTAGTAGACTAGCCAGCATTTAGTAAGTCATTAATAAATGCTTGTTGATTGATAGACTAAACCAACCCTCATTCACAACAGAATCCCTAATACGGCATATCGGGAAAGAGGTTATTTGTCCTACACTAGAAGAACTCCACTGAAGAAGAACCAATTCTCCCCAAGGTAACCCTCTGAACCTTTGTATAGTTTTAATTGTGAAGATTTTTTGCTGCATCAATCCTCAACCTCTACATTATATCCAACTGTTCCATGCTCTTTCCCTTTGGAGTTATTATGGTACTAATTAAGATAAACTGAGAGATAAGTTTCCAAGTATGATCAATTTATTGGTTATTGATAATAATAATAAATAAATAATAAAATTTGTCAATGCCTTCTCTCAATGATCAAAGAACTTTAGTGAGGGCTGACAGGGTCTTCTCTAAATCTCCAGTACTGTAAGTGTGACTTTTTTCTGATTGGTCTAACATTACATCATAACAGTCCCCAATTAATAGACACCTTAATGAGGAGATGGGATAAGAGTCATTTCAGCTCCTCTCCATTACTTCAATCTTATGAGATGAGAGTAATTCTCATATGTCAGGATTAGGGTCTAAAAGCATGGGTATACTCTAAAAAGCTTTGATCGAATCAACTTGAATTTTAGTTAAGTGGGTGGTGAATGAGGTTACAAAGGAAGACAATACAAAGGTGGAGATTCAATTCATGATAAAACTTGAGTCCTGAGTAGAGCCAATTACAAAACAAAAGCTTGACTTTTAGGTAAATTTCTCTGTCCTGTAGATGAAGGTAGAGTTACAGAGGTAAGGAATTTGGACTTACTGTGATTGGCAGAGTACTAAATCCATGCCAACTTAATTTATTTTTTACAGTAGAATTGAAATCAATTTTCAACTTTATTGTAACCAACAGAACAATTTTAATTCTTTTTCCACAGGATTTGAACATTTGGAGAAAATAATTATGCCCCCCCTCATCTGTCTCCTCCATAATTCAAACATTCTCATTTCTTTCTACTGTTATTAAAGGGACATGTCTTCAATGCCCTTCATTCATGTCCCTTACTGCCCTTCTTTAAAGATAATGTATGTTAAGTGATTAATATTCAATTATATACTATTACACTTTTAAATGAGATAATGTATGTAAAGTATTTTATATTCACCGTGCTATATTTAAACTTAAGTGATTATTATAATCTAAGAAAAATATTTGAATGAAAACTAATTGTGGAAAACATTTAACCTACAAAGACAATAAATTGATTTCAATCATACCTGAGTTTAACATGCTAATTATACATTATTCTTGTCTATTCTTTAAAGGAAATCTAGCATAATCTTTACTTATTAACACTGTCCTCCATTAGTTTAAGTCATTGTGTTTCTATTAACTGAGGAGGCATAGAATAATGATTAAAATTCTAGGCCTGGAGTCAGAAACACTGAGACCAAAGCTCAAATGCTACCCCTGGGACTCAATCGTGCTGGCACATAAAAAATACAAGCTAAATATGCATTGATACCAAAAGATTATAGATGACTTGAGATTCAATTAGTTCCTCATGGTGTAATCATTGGTAGAGAACTTTGCAGAAGTCACAGACCCATAAAGGATCAGGAGGATTAATGCTCCAGTAGTTATGAAGGGTCAGAAGTGAGCCAAATATCAATTAAGGAAGAGGTCATGGTAAAGAATCTGAAGTATGTGATAATGAAGGCAAGTCTTGTCTGGGAATTGAAGTCAAAGAAGTGGTAAGAAGAGTTCTTAATGGTAAAAGAAGGCAAAAGTCAGGAATGAAGAAGCTAAGAGACAGAAGGATTATAGCCCTAGGGATAAAATTTCCCAAGCAATTATTTTTTTCTAGGACAAGGATATCTTCTATTCTCTTTCATAATTTCTCCTGAATGTAGCAGCCATTGAGCTAAAAACTGAATGCAAAAAGGTAATTGCATGACATGTTCTAGACTTCTAGAAATATATATACACGCATGCATATACATATGTATATATGTATATATGTGTGTTGTGTACATGTATACATGCTGACACACATATACATGTTTATGCATATTTACAAAAATGAAAACGCAAATAATTATAGAAATATTAATTGTCCATGGTTAGGTATTCTAATATAATAAAAAAGGATAATAACATGTAAATTAACTTACAAATTTATTTCCATAACAGGCAAATGACCAGATTTAAAAAAAAATTTAATTGGACAAAATAATATTTATCTGGAGGAACAAATAGTCAAAAGTCTTAAGGGAAATAATGGGGAGGAGGGAAGGAATGAAGCAACTTAACAAAGTTGTTGAAGATAAAACTAAAGTCTTCAATAAACCTAATGACTGCAACTATTAGACTAATGGTTCCCTATATTTTGGAAAAAAAAAAAAACTTTTGGAAAGACTAAAAAGTAATGTTAGAAATTAGGTTTAGACCAACACCTTACAATATAAAATATATGACTTAAATAAAGGAGGCCATATCAATTAACAAAAGAGAGAGAGGAGATACTATTTAAGATTATGGCAAGAAGTGAGGATTCTGAACTGAACAAGGGATAAAGCTCATCATATAAAATAAAATGTACAATTTTCATTATATTGTGAATATTTTGTATAAAAAATTGATGCAAGTAGAATTAAAAAATTAACACTTGGCTGGGAAAAAAAAATCACTATAGTAAAGTTCACTGATAAACAGTTGATGTTTTTCCAGTTATTTTATAGTGTCTCGATTTATTTTAATTATGTGACCTAATGAACAAAATTATAAAAAATGTACATAAACGAAATCAGATTTAAATAATTGGAGAAATACTAATTGTTCATCGGTTATTATGGCCAATATGTTAAAATGACATTTTTACCTAAACTAATTTATATTTTCAATGTTATCCCAATTAATTACCAAAGAAATTATCTTACTGAATTAGAAAAAAATGACAAAATTCATTTGGAAGGACAAAAAGTCAAGAATATCAAATGAAGTAATAGGGAAAAAAATATAAAGGAAGGAGCTTTAGTTCTACCAGATCTTAAACTATATTTTAAAGTAGTAATTATCAATACTATCTAGTATTGGCTAAGAGATAAAAAAGATAGATCAGGAGAACAGAGTAGATATACATTTTACAGCAACAAATAACTGTAGTAAGTTTGTATTTGATGAAATTAAGGAATTAAGTTTTGGTATAAAATTTCATTATTTGGTAAAAAAAACGGGAAAGCTAAAAAGCAGTCTGGTAGAAATTGGGCCTAGGACAAGAGCTTACACCATTTGCCAAGATAAGATCAAAATAGACACATAATCTAGATATAAAGAGAGATATTACAAAAAATTTGAAAAGTGTGTAACATATAAGACTTAAGGATAGATGATGAATTTATAAATAAACAAGATAGCAATGTGAAGTGTAAAATGGATAATTTTGATTGCATTAATTTTTAAAAAGGCTTTCCAACAAAAAAAAAATGTAGCCAAGATCAGAAGGAAAGCAGAAAATTGAAGAAAATTTTAGAAACAAAATCTGAGATTAAAGTCTCATTTCTCAAATATTTAAAGAACTTTGTCAAATTTTTAAGAATACAAGTCATTCCCCAATAGATACATGTTCAAAGGATGTAAACAGGTATCTTTCCAATGAAGAGTTCAAAACAATTTATAGTAATATAAAAGTGCTCTAAATCATAACTGATTAGAATTATCTTGGGATATTATTTTACAGATCAAATGGATGAAAATGATTGAAAGGGAAAGTGACAAATATTGGAGGGAATGTGGAAAAAATGGGACACTAATTCACTGGTGGTATTTCTGTGAGTTGATCCAACAATTTTGGAGAGGGATATGAAATTATTCCCAAAGAATTATTAAATTGCATATACCTTTTGACCCAGCAATACCATTGCTGGATGTTTCCAAAAATGATTAGGAGAAAAGGAAAGGAACCTATGTGTTTTAAAATATTTATAGCATCTCTTTTTATTCTGGCAAAGAATTGGAAATTGCAAGAATTTTGGTCAACTAGGGAATGGCTAAAAACGTCATGGTATGTGATTGTGATAGAATACTACTGTGTTATAAGAAATGATGAATTCAGAGATCACAGAAGAACAAAGACTTTAATGAAATAATGAAGAATGAAATGAGCAGAACCAAGAAAATGTTGTATACAATAACAGCATTATTGTTTTAAGAACAACGTTGAGCAACTAAGTCATTTTGACTATACTCAATTAACTACAAAGAACTTATGGGGGAAGATATCACTTGCATCCAGAGAAATAATTGATAAATAGATATATGCATACAATGATTTTATATATACAGACATATTTCGGTCTAATGGTAGCCATTGCTAGATTGTACTTAATAGATTTGCAGTTTCATGTGAAATCATTTTTAAAAATTTTACTATCTTATGGAAATGTTTGTTTTATTCTGAAACTCAGAATAAAATAAATTTTAAAAAGATAAATAAATGATATCTCAGACATATAGGAAAGACTTCTCAAAGACTGATGATGAAATAGATCAATCACATCTCAGCAGAAAGGTAATGAATTACAGGTACTTAATGAGATATATATTTTGAGATACCACTAATATGTTGAAAGGTTTTGCCTGAAAGCACTTATTTGTTACAAGATGGAATTACTATCCAGGACAAGGATTGAATTAGTAACTATTGAGAGATAGATTTTTAAAAGAGAGACAAAAGCACATCCATAAAAATATTAAAAATACACAGATAGAACAAAAAAATTCATAAGTGGAGTTATTTCACTACTGTATGTCTCTTCATGACCTCATTTAGTGTTTTCTTAGCAAAGATACTGGGGTAGTTTGTCTTTTCCTTCACCAGCTCATTTTACAGATTTAGGAAAATGAAGCAAACAAGGTTAAATGACTCGCCCAGAATCACATAGCTAGTAAGTATCTGAGGGTAGATTTGAATTTGGGTGTTTCTAACTTCAGACCTGGTGGTTTATCCATTTCATCCATTAGCTTCCCAAAAGTCAAGATAAAAAACACAATTTTCGATACTACATTATATTTAATATATGCTTTAAAAAAACTACAAATTCCTGGTTTCTTATGTGATGTTATTTTTCCCCTTTCTATATTAAAATATTCATGTGTTTTCTCTGCTGCACTTCCTCTCTTTTCATGCTCTTCCAAATCCTTGCTCATTTCATCATTCAACTGAAATTGCTTCAAAATCACCAATAATATCTTAATTGCACAATCTAATGATTGTTCTCTACCCCTCTCTATAGCATTTGACACTATTGATCACTTTCTCTCCCTGCAGACTCTCTTCCCTGGGTTCAAAAGAAATTCTCTTTTGGTTCTCTTCCTATCTATCTGACTACTCCTCAATCTCATATGCTGGATCTTCATAAATATCACAGCAAGTAATTAAGGATATACCCAAAAAAAATCTGTCCTGCTTTCCCTTGTTTTTGTTTTTTTTTCTTTTTATACTTTTTCACTTTGTGTCAGTTTACATTTATATGCAATTGATTCCAAGACCCATACATCAGTCCTTTTCTCTTTCATAAATTCCAATCTTGAATCAGAAACTGCTTACTAAATGTCAAAGTGGCATCTCACAAGCATCCCAAGGTTAACATCGTATTTCACCCTAAGCCCACCCCTATTCAGAATTTTCCTATTGATAACACCACCATTTTTCCATTTTACCTAGATTTGTAGCCATTATATCATCAGTAATATTCATCTCACATTTCCAATCAGGTATTAATCTTCTTTCTAATGTCATGATATTCCTTTATTATACCCTTTTTTCTCCAGCCAGATAAACACCTGCATAATTCAGACACCCATCACCTCTCATTGGCCTAATGAAATAATTTCACTTGCATCACATATCTTTCCTCTATAGTTCATCTTCCACAAACAGGCCAAAGTGATTTTACTGAATGACAAGTCTGACTATGTCATCTGCCTTCTCAAAAACCTCCAGGGTCCCCCTATTACTTTTAAGACCAAATATAATCTCCTTTGTTATTTAAATTTCTTTGCAACCTAGGACCTTCCTATGTTTCTATTCTTATACTTTACTCCTCTCCCTATTACATCTAAAATTAAATATAATCTTTTCTGTTTGCCATGTAAAGTTCACAATTTGCATCCTGTCTATTTTTCAGTCTTCTGAAACTTCACTCTCCTCCACACACTTTATGGTTCTTCTATACTGACTTACTGTTCCAAGAGTCCATCTCCCATCTCTGTACCTTTGCACTTGCTGTCCTCCATACTGGAATGTTTTCTCCCTTCTCTCATCTCTTGGAATGCCTGGATTTCTTTATAACTCAACACATGGACACATTTCTGTGGAAGGCCATTCTCCATCCTCCCACACACACCTAAATGCTAAGATATTCTCCTCTAACGTTAGTTTGTATGTATCTTCTATACATTCATGTAGATGTATGTTGTCTTCCCATTAGAATATAAACTTAGCAGGAGTAAGGGATTGTTTTTCCTTTTTTATTCATATTCCCATTGTTTAGCACAGTAAGTGCTTAAGAAATTCTGGTCAATTGATTGAATATATGCTATTAAAAATACAAAAACAGGCAATTGTATATAGCTTGGAAAGTAGGAGTGCTGTAGCAACAAAAGTGTTCCACTTTTAGAGAGGAGACTGAGATATATTAGGGTGCTACAGCTGAAATATTATGTTTATTTATGCATTGATGTATTCATTTGTCTATCTGTCCATCCACTCATCTACCTATCCTAGGCACATAGTTAGCACAGTGAATAGAATGCTGAGCTCAAGGGCAAGAAGAACTGAGTTCAAATATGGTCTCAGGCAAGTTACTAGCTATATGGGCAAGGTACTTAACTTCAGTTGGCCTCTGTTTGGTTTACCTAATGGGAATAACAGTACCTATCACACAGGGTTGTTGTGAGGATCAAATTAAATAATATTTTTAAAGTGCTTAGCACATAGCCAGGCACATAGTGGACACTTGATAAGTTGCTTTCCCTTCTCTCTTGTTCTTTCCATTTTCTATCTGCTTCCTATAAATCTATCTATCCATCCATCCACACATCTATCTATCTTTCTATCTATCTATCTATCTATCTATCTATCTATCTATCTATCTATCTATCTATCTATCTATCTATCCATCCATCCATCTATCTAGACAGATAAAGACTAGCACACAGGAGGGCTGCTAGCACAGTTTTTCTCTTGATCTGATCAGACAGGAAAAGTAGGAAGACAGCTTCAAGGGGATTAATAATCTTACTTTATTTTAATCTAGTCTTCTCAAAGGGAGTTTTTGATAATGAGAGCACCAACTCCTATCGCATTCCCTAGGTCAAAAAGAAGGGGAGGTCAATTTCCCCAACATCTTGATGTGGTCAATCAAGGTAGGCACAGCCTGTGCAGTCCCCTAATTCCCCTGATGCCTCAATCGGGGCAGGTTATGGCAAACACAGATTCCTCCCCCAAGCCTTGATGGGGGTCAATCAAAGCACACACAGAATTCCAGCTCATGCATTCTGCCCTAAGGGTTCTCTACTCCTTGACCAGTGCCTACTTGCTTTATAGGGCAATAGACAAAGAAGACATATTGCCAGCAATAGCCTCACATTTTACATTCTGCACTGTTATATCCACTTTACAGTCACAGTGGATATTTACATTTTAAGCACAAATGTTTATATTATTATATATTATATTTATAATTATATATAATGATAATATATCATATATTATAATTATATAATATAAATAATATCATATATTATATATAATGATATATATAATATATCGTTATATAATATTGCAAAAGCATATTGGAAATGTTTATAAATCATGAGATTGGGAAATATAGATTATTACGGCTATGGATCCTAGGAAACTAAACTTTAAGAAAGATTAACACAAATTTTCCTTACACATGCTAAAATCCACCTTACTTTATCTATCTAGCTACCTACATACCTCCTAACCTACCTGCCTCTCTACCTCTTTAGATGTCTAGATCAGTATTTCAATACTATAATGAATTCCTATTGGGCAAAATTCCTCTATCAATGCAGATTATCTATTGTTTTGCAACCTGAAGTACTCAAGGGTTGTTTGGTGATTGAGATTAAATGTTTTACCCAGAGTCACATAGAAAGTGTAAGAGGTAGGGCATTATCCCAGGTGCTCCAGATTCAAAACCTTGCCCTCCTCCTCTATCTGAGAGATTTGAATTCAGCATGTTCACTGAGTGCAGTGAAACGACTGGTTTGACTTTGTTATTAGGCTCCCCATGGGGGAAGGATGTATTGATTTATAAAATGAACCTGGAAGTCAAGAAGATCTGGGTTCAAATCCTACGTTAGACTGTGTGGTCTTAGGTAAATAACTTCTCTGGGTTTTCATTTCTTTATTTGTAAAATGAGGGGGTAGGATTTGGACTACAAAGGGCCTTCTATCTCTCAACCTGTGATTATATGACTTGTCTTTCAAATAACTTTCTTCAAACATGTATAATTATACATTCCAGGTACAAAAAAGTTGCTTTCTTTTAAAAAAAATAAAAATTCATCACATGCAAAAAATAAAAAAAAGATTCATTTGACAGAAAGGTCTCTATTCTCTTTGTAAAATCAGTCTAATAATAGGTTATACAAGTTATACAAGCTGGAAGCTAGAATGGTTAAAGGCAAAGAACTTAGATTTGACAGTGCATTTATGAAGGGATTCTTGCTTATATATTTGTATTAAATGCTTTCCTTTGAAAGGTCCTTTGAGAATTAAGTATGTAATACCAATGTATCAATGTGCTATCCTAGGATATTAATCCATTATCTTTAGAAGGTTTTTTCTTTTAATCTATATTTGGGAGAGATATTCACATATAAGCTGACTTATTAAAGATACTTCAAACAATTTAGACTTTTCTTGAAATACTGAGTCAAGTTTTCATTCTTTTAAGTTTCCTACAAGTTCTGTGACAGTTAGAATTGTGATGGATTTTAGAAGACCATTATAGGTGGTGTGAATCTGGAAATAATTTTCTCTAGGCAATGTCCAATTTTCTCAGTCTTCTATACCTTGTATAAAATATAAATGATAGTTTTGAGCCAGGCCCTACACAGACCCTCATAAATATTCAAGGAATTATTTGTTACCCAACTTGGAGATTATCTAGGTCTGTTCTTTCTTCCTTCATTGCCTCTTTTCTCATACTACTGTATGAGTACTACTATATGAGACATACTGTCTACTTTCTGTCCCTCAAATAAAACATTCTATCTAATTTTGAACAGTCACTGCTCATTAACAATTTCAGGAAGAGATGGGAAGAGAGAAGATTTTACATGCCAATCAATCAGTTTAACCTCTTAGAGCATCTGGTTGAAGGCATCTTGTAAGAAAAAGGTTGAAGTTAGTACCTAAGATTTTTTCTCTTATTCTGTTAGGTGGTGGCTTATTATATATTTATTACTGACTCTCCCTTCCTTCTCTTTATAGAATAAAAGTCTTAGAATGGGATGGGGCATCTAAAATCATCTGTTGCATCCTCTCTCTCAATGCAGAAACTTCGAGTTCAATACCTCAAGTAATATGGGGATGGTAGACTGAAAAAACTCAAGGTATTAGACACTAGCCTTCATTTCAACAGAGTGTTCATGCTCAGAAAACACCTGCTCCATGTTCTTTCCCCTTTCTCTGTAATTTTATCTATGTAGAAATTACATTCTGGCTTCTTAGCTAATTCATGCCTACTCACCTTGGATCAGAGGTGGGAAACTAATTTGTTGCACAAAGGTGAGATTTTTCATCTCCCTGTAAAACCCTTGGCCATATGGAAGTCATCCTGGGATATGTGTGGGGGAACAATAAGTTGAAAATAATGATAGGAACATGATATGACCTGGATCCCAGTTCAGAAAACGAAACTCAGTGGGGCATCGGTCTCCTTGTTTTTCTTGCTGAGACTCCTGGTGTCCCTGATGAATAAGTTCTGTAGATTTGTTTGAATCCTTGTGTCTGTGTATTTATTTTTAACCTATATTCCATGATTCTTTAATCTTTAATAACTATTTCAATTTAATTAGTTAACTTTGTAATTCTACATATTTTATCTTATAAATTTTATTTAATTAAATCATAATTCATTATTTATTTATTCATAACATTCTTTTCTTTCTAAATTTTGAGTTACAAGTTCCCCCTTTTTTCCAACCACCACACCCTTGCACATGCCCTCAGAAGCAAGCAATATGATAATAATAATTATATATAAAAATCATTCAATTCATATTTCCATAGTAGTCATATTAAAAAAAAGTAAAGAAAGTGAGAAAATTATACTTCAATTTGCACTCAGAATTCATCTGCTCTCTCTCTCTGGAGTTGATACCATTTTTTTCATCATGAGTCCTTCAAGTAGCCAAATCTTTCACAGTTGATCATCATTACAACATTGCTGTTACTGTTCTCAATGTTCACTCAGTTTTGCTCATGTCAATTTGCATTAGTTCATATATAGGTCTTGTCTTCTTTTCCTGACACCACTTCATCACAATAGTACTTCATCATAATCATATGCCATGACTTCTTCAAGCATTCCCCAATTGATGAGCATCCCCTTGATATCCAATTTTTTGTCACCACAAAAAATATCTGCTATAAATATTTTTGTACATAAAAGTCCCTTTTGTTTTCTTTTGATCTCTTTAGGATGCAGACCTAGTAGTGATTCTGCAAGGCATAGTTTCAAATTGTTTTCCAAAATGTTTAGACCAGTTCACAACTTCACCAACAGTTCATTGATTTTTTAAATGACATTCAAACAGAAAATTCAAGAAAATCATGTTTCTCTGGTAAAGGTATTTTCTTTCCATAATTTATTTCCATCACTGTCTTTTTATTTTCCCAATTTTTCTTTCTAACACTCTTTTATCTTCCTTTCAGCTTCCAGGAATTCTCTCTCTCTCTCTCTCTCTCTCTCTCTCTCTCTCTCTCTCTCTCCCCCTTTTTTATAGCTGTTTTCACATTGTCATCTTCTTTTGAGTTCATGTCTTGGTCTTCCCTAACACAGTAGTAGCTTTTCATAGTCAAAATCTGTTTTGTTTTGCTCATTTTTTTAGCCTATTTCCTGACTTGGACCTTTATATTAAAGTTGAGATCTAGGGAACTAGGGCTGGGGAGCTATTGTCCTAAGCTTCAGGTTTGTTCCTGCTGATGTTTTCAGAGTGAGTTCTCAGGTTCTGCAAGTTTTTGGTACTTCCAAGTCTGTGTGATCCTTGGAGATGTATGGCCACTGCTCTCCTTTCTATGGTATAATCTTTACCCAGGAAGGTCCCTGGTTCCATGCTGCCACAAGTGCCAACACTTTTATTGACTTGAAACTGTGCCCAGAGACTCTGCCTCCTTAATGCTGATCACAAGTAGTCCTCTCTGCTCTAGAACGGCAACCCAGATCTGCATATGGGCAATTGGGTTGCCAGTGAGTGTTAGCTCTACCTGGTGTGAGCAAAGGTTTCACCATAATCTCTTTCTGACTAGTTTTCCAACCCCATTACCATTTCTGGGCTGAGGGATCCCAAGGCTGCTGCTGCTACTACTGCAGCTACTGTTCACACCATATTGTGTGTGAGCTCCAGACATGGTTCCATCATGTGTCAGAGTCTTCTCTTGCAGACCTCTTATGTTTTCTTAGGCCAGAAAACTGTCTCACCTTCGTCTTTTGTTGGCCTTGATGCTCTAAAACTTGATTTGAGGTGTTATTTTCAAGTTGTTTTGAGAGGAATGTTGGGAATGTTCAGCTAGGTGGGTGTCCCTAATTTGTCATTTTGACTTCACCTTTATATTGTCAATTTTAAATCATTTTGTTTTTCTGAGAAGGGAACATTAAGTTTCACCAGACTGCCTAAGAGATTAATGAAACAAACAAACAAAAAAAGTTGAGAACCTCTGCTTTAGTAACTATAATCTGGATGCATCCTTGCCCCCACCCTACCTTCTGTACTCCTTTTCCTGGATGTCTCATATTAAACCCTTCCCCTTGTGTGAAGCCATGCCAAAGAAAGACCGATTGCTATTAGCAACAGTTCACTTTCTTTCTTTAGAAAAAAAACTTCAAGTCCCCCCTAAACCAAATACAATGATCTAGCTCACTGGAAATGAAAAATAAAAGCCTCTTTAGAGTGTTATTTCTTTATGATTAATGGGTTTACAAAGAGACAGGGTTGTCATCCACCAGGAATTTTCAAGAATATTCATTTAAGAAAAACATAGTATGTGGTTTGTTTATCTTTAAAGGAGTCTAAAGTTGTGACTGGGTTAGTGGCAATGGTTGGCTAGAGGTCAAACTGACTTGGGAGTGCCAATAGTTAAATTTTCACCATGAGTATTTTTACCATAGAAAACAACTACAGATCAAAGCTTTCTTTATTGTTTTGTTGACTTTTTAGTCTTAGTAAAGTGTTGGAGAGAATGTTAGTGGTGGAAATTAAACCAAAAAAAAATATGTTCTATGTGCATTTTTTTGAGTCAATTTTTAAACATCTATTGAACACTTAACAGTATACCATTGGTTAGTGGGTATATGCCTCTAATTGTTGGGACCTGTAGCCCCTCATTGGTCTCAGGCAACCTCTCTGAGTTCAGGTCTGATGTAACAGAATACAGAGCAATCAGTAATGTGTACTGATCTCATCTGTAGTCAGGGCACCCTAACCTCTAGGAAGTTCCGAGGTGCCCAGATTGTGTGCTGTCACGCAATATACCCTGTTACCCTGAGATTTATCTCAGGGACTAAGGATAAATGTTCAGGAGTAATCAAGCTGTTCTGGACACAGCCCCTCTGTTCTCTGATTGGCTCCCCCTACCTTACCTCAAAGCTGTCCACGAGCTCTGCAAGTGCACTTTGGGGATTTAAGGGCTGAAGCATCAGGGTGCTAAAGAGAATGGAGGGAGAGATATAACAACACGCCTGTCCTGCCAATAAAGCTGTGCCTCTTTCCATTTCCACTGGCTCAACTTCTTTATGTGAACACGCAGGACATGGCCAGATTGTGCACTGAAAACCTGAGAAAGGTAAGACTCAGCTAGAAACCCAAGGATCCTTACATCTAATGAGTCTTCTTTTTCTGCAGCTTTAAAGACCGAGCTCTCTCAACTGTTCTTCATATGATTAGTTTGTATATCCTTTACTTTCATGATTGATTTCGCATGATCACTGAATTTCAGAATTTGAAAGAGTCTTGGAAGCCATCTAGTCCAACTCATATACCAAAGTAAGTTTCCATAGTGTAAATTTTCAATCACTCAAACTGTAGCACCCAGAATTGGACATAGTACAGAAGTGATCTACCCAGTCCAGAGTACAGTGGGACTACTAATATCTAGATACTTAATACTTTTTTTTTTAACCAAATGTCCTATGAGTTCAAAATTCTTGGCCATCCTCTCCTGGTTCAGATCCACACTAATTTTGCAGCTTATAGACTTAAACCATTGTCTCAATAGGTTATTAACAAAAATGTCTTTTCCGAAGTCTCCTCTGCAGCATATATATCTAAAGCAGGGTTAGAAAACATGCCTTCCTGGCTATAAGTTGAGCTGTCTACTCACTCTTCCATGCTGTCTCTCTAATGGTTCTATTAATGTAAACTGCTATTGCCATCTGCCCCTAAGGTTCAAGCAAATTGTTTAAACAGTTTTGTCATGCTATTTCTTATGTCTGAGTTTGTGGTCAATTAAAACCCCACTGGTCTTTTTCAAGTGAACTGTTGCCTTTATTACCGGTAATGCATTGTTGTTTGCGTGTTGTCAGGATATAAAGAACAAGGGCTGTCCTGTAAAAAACTGTAAGGTGGGAAGAGGGGAACCCTAGTATCTATCCTCTAACTCTCATCACTTGGTGTTCTTTTATTTCTCTTTCTTGATGCTACTTTCCATTCCAGAAGCACCACTCTCATAGAGGTATACATGCATGTCTCACTTGGGCTTTCAGTGAACTTTGATTAATCCTTATGGTCAAAGTTTTAACTGACAATTAAGGTGCTGACTAAAAAAAAAAAGAGCTGTAAGTGCCAGCTTTTGAAAGTCACTGTGTTACTCCACGTCACCCGGCTCTTGTTCTTGCTTCAACAGTGTTTGGACAGAACAGATCCGGGGTCCCCCTAGCTCCCCTCGCTTTTTAGCTTCAGCCTTCTGCAGCCCGCCAGCCTGTGGGACCAGCCGCCCCCTGCCAGCCCCTGGGACCAGCCCCCGCCCCCGGGACCAGCAGCCTTCTCCCTCCCTCATCGGTGCCATGAACTCCAGCTCCCAGATCCGCCAAAACTTCTCCTCTGAGGCCGAGGCCGCTGTCAGCTGCCTGGCCGACGTGTTCCGGCAGGCGTCCTCCTCCTACCTGGCCCTGGGTTTCTATTTCGATAGGGACGATGTCGCTTTTTTTTTTTCCCGTGAGCTGGCAAAGGACAAACGCGAGGGCGCCGAGGGCCTTATGTGGCTCCAGAACCAGCGTGGGGGCCGTGTCCTCCTCCAGGCAGTACAGAAACCTGCCCAAGATGAGTGGGGTCGCAGCTTGGATGCCATGCAGGCAGCCCTGAACCTGGAGAGGGGCCTGAACGAGGCCTTCCTGAAGCTGCACGCCCTGGTGTCCAGCCAAGGCGATCCACTTCTCTGCGAGTTCCTGGAGAGCCACTACCTGGGGGCGGAGGTGAAGCTGCTGAAGCCTCTGGGCGACCACCTGACCACGCAGGGCCACCTGCAGGCAGACCGCCAGCCCGGGTTGGGCGAGTACCTGTTTGAGAGGCTGAGTCTGAAGCAGGACTAGGGGAGCAGCCCAGGCAGGCGGCTCCAGGGCCCAACCAAGACCGCCCACAATAAAGCTAGCTGCTCTCCTTGAAAAAAAAAAAAAAAAGTCACTGTGTTCCAGAAGAAATAGTTGTAAAATAGGAATTTGAATCCTATCTCTACCACCTGTAGAGAGAGGCCTGCATGTAGCCAGGGCTGCCCTTGTGTGGCTTGAAGGAAAGCAGAATAGACATGTCTAGCTTCTTCTCTCTGCACTCTTCTAAAAGGTAGATTTTCCTTACTACAAGGAGGAGAAGCAAGAAACGAGGGCCAGGGGGTGGCTAGGTGGCACAGCGAATAGAGTACCAACCCTGGAGTCAGGAGGACCTAAGTTCAAATCCGGCCTCAGAGACTTAATAGTGTGGCCTTGGGCAAGTCATTTAACCCCAATTTCCCTGCCTTCTCCCCTCCAAAAAGCACAAAAAAAAAAAGAAAAAGAGAGAAATGAGGACCAGACGCCAGCACTCTGCTTTCCTTAAAGAGAGGGAATGTGGAAATACGATTATATCTATCTGTTCCCTTATATATTAGGATACAGATATTCATATGTATGTAGACATATACATGCATACATATATACATATGTGTATGTGTAGCACACATTGAAAGAGAGGTGTAGTTACATCTCCAATTATCCCTCCCATATTACGGTGGTTAGGGGCACAATGCCCCTGCAATTATGAAAATACACATAAAATTTTTTGACTTTCATTTCGAGCAGAGAAGTCTGAAATTTTTATTTTCTTTTATAGGATGTTTACAGTGCCTTATTGTTAAATTTGGGTTAATATTTGATAAAAGGTTCTGTCTTGTCTGCTGGCCTTTGTGTGCCATATGCATTTTCTACAAAACTCACACCAAAATCCCATTCAGTTTCTTATGCCAACCTGTGATATATCAAAACCACAGTCGGGAAAGTTGTGATGTGGAAGGGATAACTGTATGCATATCTGTCTGTCTATCTATCATTTATGTGATCTCATTCAATCTAACTTCTGATCTCTTTGTCATTACTAGGGGGAAAGCAGGACCCCAAGTTCTAAATCTAAGGCTCAATCCTTTCCCCATCAAATACCAGTTCCACAGTGAACACATGATACATGGTTGAGAAAACTCATTTTTCTAAATTAGCAAAACAGAAATCAGAGAAAGTATACATAAGAGACTCTATCTCTGACAATACAGGGTGAAGGAGCTCTCCCATTGAGAGTGAGATAACTCAATCAAGACAGAGTTCTAGATCTCACCCAAGGGGAAAACATAGTCTCTAGGAAGCAATCTGGAAATAGAGACATGATGGAGATTGACAACCCCTCCCACATCTTCCCAGAATCTTTTTTCTTCAGTAACATAAAGTAGGGTTGGCCTCTTCCATCTTTCCTCTTCCTCAGAAGCACGCACTCATATTTGAAGTTTGAGGAGTTCCAAAGAATGTACAAGAAGACTGGAGCTCTTCTGCTCTTACTGACTTCAGCCCTCCTCTCCCACATGGCAAGGCTGTCATCTCCACCAATGAGGAGAGAGTCCCATTTGAAAAAGCTTTGGACAGGTGTCACATATCTACCAACTGCATGTCCCTGGGCAAGTCACTTGACCTCTTTAGACTTCCACTCCCTTATTTGTAGAGTCAGGGCGTCTCTAAAGACCCTTTTATTTCTAAATAAATCTCTGATTCTTTCCCAGACTTTAGTATTTTTTAAGTGTGCTTTTCAGAAGGGAAAGTGTTCAAAACACAAATGAATGAGAATAATTATGATAGACTTGAAGAGAATGGTGATTTGCTTTTGGGGGGCTTTAGTGTCTTACCATAGAGACCCTCAAAGAGTGTTCCCTCACATAAGTGAACTGATACCTGGTTTGCTTCAATATCTATATCTTCCCCAGTGACCAAACTCTGCCCCTCCAGTCTCTCAGCTCTAATAGGTCAGCTTTTGCCTGATCTTGCTAGGGCTTTAGCCTTTGACTACTTTGTCTGACTACTTCATACCTCCCCCTCCCTGATCTTTAAGCTCCCTTTTATGTGTTTTTGTATTCCCTATTTTAACAAAATCCTGTTCAGGTTGGGACTATCATACCTATTGTATTTGTACCCCCAAACATAGCACAGTGCATGACACATAACACTTAGTATAACTTTATTTGTATATCTATCTATCTAAATTTTCACATAGGGAAAACATCAGAGTTGATACTTGAACAAATATCCTTGTACGGTATTGAGTTTGCCTATTCCACCTTCTCTTTCTGGTAGTCTTGAAAAGGACAATGCTATTTTGTACATGAATCATTTAGGACCCTTCTCTCAGAGTGTTAATCCAGGTTAATACCGATCAGAGGGATAATACAGTTTTATTTACCCAGTGCTCCCAGGTGAAACTACCATTTTTTCCACTTAGGTATAGAAGGCTTAGATTTTGATACTTTGAGCATAATCTACATTTAGGGAAAATGTAGTGACAGCAGCAGCAACAACAACAACATCAAAAATAAAATTAGGCAAAAAGCAAGAGGCAATTTTTCAAAGTGAGGTTTTCTATACTCTCCCCCTGCATTAAGTAATCCAATTAGAAATGCTATCAGAAAGGCTAACCACTTAGAAATATTTCTGTTTTGGTAGCTGTACTTTCAAGGACACACCATTTTTTTCTAGTAGTAGCACTGGGTTATGTGACAACTGCTTTTTCCTATTTCCTCTACTAGGGCTTCAAGATGGGGTTTCAGAGCATTATATCTTGGCATTCTATAAGACAAGTACTATGTGAGCCAGAGCCATAACTAGTCATGCTTATACCCATGACATGTTACAAGAAAATATGTCCTCAGTTAATTTGAAGGGATAGAGGGACAAAGAACCTGGGATACCATTGATGCCACTATTGAAAAGTGGGGAACATTATGGAGTTAGATAGGGAAAGATTTTACCTGAGATGTATACAGAAGGAAGAGAAGTAGGTAAATCCCATGTGCAGAGAAGGGCTTGATCCCTTTCCCACCTAATACCAGTTCCTCAATGAATACACATAGCATATAGCAAAGAAGCCCATTTATCCAAATTGTAGCAACACAGAAATCAAAGAAGGTCTATATAGAAGAATATATACCAGTCACATAGAATAAATGTAAAGTAGCTCTCCCATTGTGAGCAAGATAACTCAGCTCAACCAAGAGAAAGGAGTCTGGACATCACCCCAGAGGAAACCCCTCCAGTCTGTAATGTATGAAACTGGAAAATGTGGACATGATAGAGACTTGCAGCTCCTCTGGTGTCTTCCCAGGGCCTTTCCCTCTTTAGCAGTCAGAAGTGGAGTAGGCCTTTTCTATCTTCTCTTTTGATACTGGAAGCTAGGCATACCCAAAGCAACTTGTTGCTTGGAGAGTCAAGTAGAAGACTCAAAGCTTTATGTGTTCCCAGCAGGGACTCAAAATGTACTCTTAGAATCATAATTCTCTGTAAAAGAAACCACCCCCCAAAATTGTAACTGAAAATATGTGAAATTTTATTTTTTGATGTGTTATAAGCAAATTTCTTGCTTGCTTAGCTGATGGATTAGTTCAGTTTCTGGGAAGAAGAAGCAATGAATAGGAAGAGGAAGAGAGCGCTGATATGGGAAGTAAGAAACTTAAAAGACTAACTTGTGCTATGTAGCAAAGTAATTTTTGAGCATAACTCCATGCCAGGAAATTGCATGATGGCTGAATCATATCAGGCCTACTATTAGTGTAGCAATCACCAGCATGGTGGCTATGCAACCAGTAGTTACCTCTTTTGGGTTTGTGGTCTTCTAATGCCCCAGTGAATTTTCTCTGATATTCCCTTATATTCTTTATTTAATCTCTAGCTAAATTTTGATATGTCACCATTCAATTCCTTGCACCCAAAAAAGGAATGGCTTCTGGGATTATAAAAAAGGGCAAAAGGGATAGAGAGAACATGTGAGTCTAAAGAATCTATGGATGAAGAGCTATGCTTTCTTGCTGATATAATGATCCAATTTAATATAACAAGTACTTATGTGCAAGCTTTTATATTAACTATGTGTAAGACACTGTTGCTAGGTGCAAATGAATATTTACTAAAACTAACACCATAGTAAAATTGAGTCATATATTTATTTAAGTTCTAAAATTTGAAAGTAACTCTAATTATTTCTCTCACATAGTTACTTTAAAAAAGTAAAATAAAAACCTAGAAATAACAATAGCTAATAATATTTACAGAACCCTTTAAGGTTTGCAAATCTCTTTTAAAATTATTATCTCATTGAATCCTCAAAATAATGTGGGTCTCAGGTGTTGTCATTATCCCTACTCAGATGAAGAAGCTGAGAAAGACAGTGGTTAAATGACTTCTCCATAGTCTGAAGCAGTATTTGAACTCATATCTTTCTGACTCCTAGTCCAGTAACCTATGGTCTATGCTACCTACCTCTAAAATTATAAAAATCTTACAAAAAAAATGAATTGAATAGGGAATTGATTAAGTGTGTTTCAATCATATAAAATATATAATGGGATTGTTCATTGAAAACATAGCAGTGCTAGGTAATAAAAAAGGTAAATCAATTCTTGATTTCAAACAGTTTATCTTTTTTTAAAATTATTAATGAATTATTTTTAAATTATGAAACATTAAGTATACATTATATGACTTGACCTTTATAACCACCCTGTGAGGAAAGGAGGTATATTAGAACCTCTGTTTTACAGATGAGAAACCTAATGTTCACAAGACAAAATAGAGAATTGGAAGAGAAAGGAAGATGCTATGTAGTACAACTTAGTTCTTCTTAGATGAGGAAACAAAAAGAAACAGCGTGATAAATTACTCTATAGTGTCAGAAAGTGAATGTGAACCCATTCTCTGATGCTAGAGTCACACATATGATCATTTTCTTACACCAACTTTGCTTTCTAGTGATCAAATCATTTCTTCATAGTCAGTCAGGAAATCTTTGCAGAGCTATGACTCAAAATCAAGTGTTCTAATGACTGGTATACTGTTCTTTTAACCATATGACATGCCTTCATGGATGTAACTTAGTTTTCAAGACCTTGATCATTTTTGTGAACCCACGGTTTATTGGATTCAACTTTTATATTAGTTATATTTTGTGTATGATGAATTTTATTTGAATATTCCATCCATAAATTTATTTTATCAATATTTTTTCACCTGGGGTATAGGCAGTAGTTAGGAGTCACCAATAGCCATTACTTAAAGAGTAATTCAATATATTAAAAAGATCTCTAATTTCATCAGCATGGGCTGGATAATTCTTTTACACAATGCTTGGTGTCTGGAGTAGTCTCCATGGATTGTGATGGACCTTTCTTGACCCCCACCCCCACAAAAAAAAATTTCCCTGTTTATACATAGCCTAAAGATAGGCCTAGATGAGAAAAGTGAGGATCAGAGATAACTTGACCTATTGTAGCAGCAAGCATCCCAAGTGTCCTCAGGGTTTGCTGCCAACACAGGTTCTTGGATCTGCTTTGTTAAAGGAAAGCAACTCAAAATGGGTTAACAAGCTTACTTTAATCAGTCAGATATGTATCGTCTACCTAGTTCAGGGGAAAAAGGTCAGCACCCCAAAATTCAAAGTATACAGACAGAATTATCAAGTCAGAGAAACAGATCAAGTAGACAGATTTCCAAACTGTCCAACCATTACATCCATACCCAATCAACATGTGGGTTTCAATATCTGGGTTTTTCAAAGCCAGGGGGCTCTGGACAACGGCTTCCCAGAATCCAGATCAAATCACAGAAGACTTCTCAAAGTGAGCCCCAAAACAAAGCCTCACTTCAGGGGTTATATAGCCTTCTCCTGGCTCAGAGAATGTAACAACCTTATTGACCCACTGGCCAATCAAAATGTGTCTACTGAAAAACAAACCTCCCACCCCAGGCTTCAGGTGCACTTTAGCCTAGGGTCAGGGAAGATCTTCAAATTTACGTTCCCATTACCCCTATCTAAGGATAATGCAATTGGTAAGTAAAGGCTCCCAAATTTGAACACAGTGTTCTCACTCCAGAAACAATTCTTTTTAAATTGAACAAACAACAAGCACTTATTGTTATTTTAAAAAGTAAATCATCTCCATAATAAAATTATTGAAGTTTAAAGCATGTCTTTAATGACAGAATTGATTGACAAACAGACAATTAAATATAAATCAGGTCAGGCATTGTCATTTATTGATGAAGGAATACCAATACTGACTTCCTTCCTTTGTAAATTTGAGATAAGCTGTCCTTCCAAAGACATCAAGATAAGAGAAATCGATGTACATTGTCATTTTGACAGGGCATACTCTCCTGTTAGTTTACACACCTGCTCAAGGAACAGAAAACCATCAGATACCTTGCTGATAATGATGAGCAAGGGAGGGAGCCTTGGATTTGTAGCAGAGGACAGGCTGTCAAGGTTTGCCTTAGTATCCAGGACAAACACAATCATCTCTTCCTAATGAGTGGCAATGCTCTACAGGTAGATCCATAATGAGGTCTGATTTCCTTCCCTGTAGTTCAAAGTCCTTGCTAATGACCTGACTATAATTCTCAGGCCTGTCAACATGATCTAGCAGTATTTCTCAGGCCAGTTGGAATATTGTAAGTTACATACATTTTTGAGTTTTCAGGACTATGAAGTCCTAAAAATTCTTTATTTTGAATAGTGACTTTCTCAGAGAGATGGCAGCCCTATAAGTCTTTGTTCCATTAGATGGGCAGGTAAAGGGCTTGCTCCATTTGCTAGAAGCTGGGAGAAATTTAAAAACTGAATTAGGGACAGCAAAAAGAACCCAGGTCAACAGCACACACCAAAGAATTTAGGTTTAAATTCCACTTCTGATACTCCCTGTATCACATGAACCTGTTTCCTCATCTGTAACATGAAGGCATTGAACTCTATAAAGATTCAGCTCTAAAACTATGATCCTCTGATGATTGAAATATACTTGAAACCCTCTTCTCTATACTTTTGTGCATCTATGGTCTCAATAATTTGAATGCTCTCTCTGCCACAAAATGGAAATTTTAATCTAGCTATGATTTCTCATCCTAAATAACCCTTATTAATTTCTTCCCATTAATTATCCACAGTGGTTCTACCCATTATTTGGAGGGCCTATCTTTAACTCCCTTGAGATTGCTTGCATGCTAATAGATGGCAAAGGGCATCCATCAGAAATCTCTTGCTCTTACTATAGGGCTAGTGTAACTTCCTTTCCAGTTATATTCTTCATATAATTACAACATTTATTTTGCATAATTCCTCATGCTCCATGTACCTAACTCTCTAATGCCCTCTGGATTACCCTCAATTGAAAACTTCTTGGAGGATAATGATATTTCAGAACTTGACATTTTACTAGGTGCCAGGAAAATAAAGAAAAAAATTGAGAAACAGTCATTTTTCTCAAGGAGCTTGTCTTATATTGAGGGGGAGACAAGGGCAACAACTCTCTCTTTTTATCTCTGTCTCTTTCTTTATATATGTGTGTATGTATGTATATATGCGCTCATATATATACACATTTATATGTTAATGTATATATCATACATACAAGTATGTATATGAGCATATGTATATATTTGTATATGCATATATGTATTTATTCATATACAAAAAGTAAATCTATGATAATTTTGGTGAAGGAAATTGTTGCACCAGGGGAATCAGGAAAGGTTTTGTATAGGATGTAGTACTTGAGTCACAATTTCTAAGAATTAGAAGCTAAGAGATATTCAATTATAGATATGGAGTGATAATTCAACTTATGCCAAGGCACTGATGTTGGGATATAGAATGTCCTATGATAAAGACTTCAAATAATAAGTTTGGAAATGGAGTCTAAAACCAGATTGCAAAGAACTTTAAATACTAAACAAAGGAGCTCATATTTTATCCTTGAAAAGAGGATGTAGATAATAATCAAGAAGGCTAATGCTCTCCTGATGAGTGTGATTACACCTTATCTAACCAACCTCAGGCCTACCATCTGCTTTGTAGCTACCTTTCGTTGCTTTCCAGTTCTTGCTGAGAGAGTCATAGGATCACAACTCAGATGTTGTGCTTGACATGACCTTGGAAACCATTTATCCCAATCTCTTTTCATTTTTAAAGGAGAGTACTAAAGTCCAGAAAAGCTAAATGAGTTGTCCAAAGTCAAATAGCGGAAAAAAGGCAGTCACATGGTTAAAATACAGGACTTCTTACTGCAAATCCAATGCTTTTCCCACTCTCATATGATTCTTTGGCCATAATCAAATCAATCAGGCCATTTATGGAATGAGCATATCAGTTAATTGCTATATGAACCATGAATGATCCCTGTGAATTTTCAGACCAAAAATCCCCCACCCAGCCACTATTCTCCTGTTTGTTTTCACTGCCCTACTAGAATTTTAAAACAACAACAACCACCGTTTAAAGGATAGGCACCACCTTGCTTTTTATATTAGTATCTCCTATCTATAGAACAGGGATTGCAAATTGTATTTAAGAAATACTTATTCATGTTTTCCTTCCTTCCTTCCTTCCTTCCTTCCTTCCTTCCTTCCTTCCTTCCTTCCTTCCTTCCTTCCTTCCTTC
>NW_027186645.1:6184315-6231868 GCF_028583685.1 Petaurus breviceps papuanus | reverse complement strand
TTCCTTCCTTCCTTCCTTCCTTCCTTCCTTCCTTCCTTCCTTCCTTCTTTCCTTCCTTCCTTCCTTCTTTCCTTCCTTCCTTCCTTCTTTCCTTTCATTTATTTCATTCATTCCTTAGTGGATTTTTTCTTTTTGAGCTGGAGAGTGACATTGCCTGTATTGTGCTTTAGAAATATCAGCTTTGTGGCACTAATAAACTGAATGAAATGGAAAGTAGAGAGACTTTAAACAGGAACCTTATTAGAAAACTATTTTGAGTCTTGGTGAAAGGTGGTGAAAACCTGAAGTAGGAGGGTATGCATGTGAATGGAAAGGAAAGAGTAGACATAAAAAATGTTGAGGTGAAATCAACAAGATATGTGTAATGGGAATGCAAATTTGGAAGATCTTCCCTGCCCCTAGGCTAAAGTGCACCAGAAGCCTGGGGAGGGAGGCTTGTTTTTCAGTAGATACTTCTTGATTGGCCAGTGAGTCAATAAGGTTGTTACATTCTCTGAGCCAGGAGAAGACTATATAAGCCCTGATGTGTAGCTTTGTTTTGGGACTCACTTTGAGAAGTGTTCTGTAATTTGATCTGAATTCTGGGAAGCCGTTGTTGAGAGTCCCCCGGCTTTGAAAAACCCAGAATGTGGAAACCCAGATGTTGACTGGGTATGGATGTAATGGTTGGACAGTTTGGAAATCTGTCTACTTGATGTTTCTGTCTTGATAATTATGCCTGTATACTTTGAGGTTCAGGGTGCTGACCTTTTCTCCTGAACAAGGTAAATGATATATGTCTGACTGATTAAAGTAAGCTTGTTAACCCATTTTGAGTTGCTTTCCTTTAACAAAGTAGATCCAAGAACCTGTGTGAGCAGGCACCCTGGGGACACTGGGGTGCTTGCTGCTACAATATGACAACTAATCAGTTACAGTGGGATGAGGGAGAATGAAGAGTTGAGGATTACTATGAAGTTCCAAATCTGGATACTTGAAAGATTATGGTGCTCTTGATGGAACACGCATGTTAGGAAAAGGGAGAGAGTTCTGGGAGAACTAATATGTTTTCTTTATTGGAATTGTTGAACATATAAAATTTGTTCCTGAATAGATTAAAAGAAAAAGAAAAACTAAACAAGAAAATGCCTCTGCCCTCATGGTGATAAGCCAGATGATATGTGACGTCCAAATGAATAAGGATTATTGTCCTTGTAACTTTAAGGATGATCTAGTGGAAAGAGTATTAAATTTTGAATAGTTGAATATGGGTTCAAATACTAACTCTTACACTTAATATTTGTGAAAACTTGGACAAGTGGCTTCATTTCTCTAGGACTCAGTTTCCTCATTTGTAAAATGAGAGAACTGGACTAGAGTATTAGCATTACTGTTCAGGTGCTTAAGTCATGTCTGACTCTTTGTGACCCCATTTGGAATTTTCTTGCCAAAAATATTGAGGTGCTTTCCCATTTGCTTCTCTAGCTCATTTTAAAAATGGGGAACTAAGGCAAACAAGATTGAGTCAATTGTCCAGGATTACAGAACTAGGAAGTGTCTGAGGTCAGATTTGAACTCAGGAATATGGGTCTTCCTCACTTCAGGTCTTCCTCTCTAACCACTGTGCCACCTAACTTCCTGAAGAAGACTTGGAGAAGGGACAGCCAGGTAGCTCAGCAAGTAAGAGCACCAGCTCCAGTGTCGGGATTACCTGGGGATCAAATCTGAGTTCAGATGCTTAGCACCACACCCAGAAATAACTGGCCGTGTAACCTTGAGCAAGTTACTTAACCCCGGTTGCTTAAAAAAAAAGAAGACGACTTGGAGTTCCTTCAGTGACAAATTGTGGTGAATGCATCAAACCACAATTTACTTCATGGGCACCATTGTAAGATTTATGTCTCTTCAAAAGAGATGAGTCTACAATCTACACCAGAAATTTTATATTTATCTGAATGTAGATCTAGATCTGTATGTATGTATATGTGCATATGTATGTGAATGTGTATTGTATATGTATATATGTATGTATGCATACGTGTATGGAATCCTTATGGCTATGTACAGTGGGCTAGAAAGTGCATTGGAAAGTTTCTACAAATGGACAAAAATCTGGGCCCAGAATGGAAAAGAGCAGACTTTACTTAATTTGAGAAACTGCCTGGTGCTTTAAAAGATCTCAAGCTGCTCCTTGCTGCCAAAGCCCATCTTTATTTAACACCAACAGTTTTTTTGTTGATGCTATGTGGCTATGAATCACAAAACACTACAAACACCAAAAAAAAAAAATCAAAGTTGTAGGAAACAAATAGTAGGAGTAAATATATTGCAGCATATTGCTGGCAATGAATTGTGCTTAAGAATTCCTACTAGAGATACTGACCAGGAAATCTACAATCAGAAAATTCTTGTCTGGGGAGGAAAAAAAAGGAAATATAAAACCTTTCTCTGAGTAGTGAAATGGGGGAGAAGGCTCTTGATACAGATTATCTGTCTATCTATCTATCTATCTATCTATCTATCTATCTATCTATCTATCTATCTATCTATCTATCTAACTGTCTGTCTGTCTATCTACCATCTATCTACCATCTATCTACCTAACCATACATATCTATACATATTGAGATGTAGTTGCTTTCTCAGTTCAGTTTTCCTCAAATTGATCTGTTTCAAGGGATAATTCAATGTGTATTTTTCTGTATATTAGGAAATGATTGTTGTGTTTATAGTGGTATAAATAAAAGTAATTGGGAAGGGTGGGAAGAGTAAAGATGAGAAGCCTGAGTATTGTAATACCTTCAAAATATTAAAAAAGAAGCTTAAATAAAATTTTGGGGTAGTCATATCGTGGAGATGCTCTCTAGGAGATGTACCAGAAGACATGAATCTCACAGGATGACAAGGTGTGGATAAGTTGTAATATGTACCATCTGAGAAAGTATCTATGTGAATGAATTTCTGGATCCCTCAAATAATATATTAATATTTTATTCTTATCTAGCCTACTTCTATTTACATAGTGGTTTGTTATATATATTGTCACTTTATGATGAAGTCTCTTTCATGTTGTGAAACCAGTTGCCCCTTTAAAGAATATAATAACAGTCATCTTATACTAAGTTTAGCACTGTCAAAATTAAGGTTATGATGAGAATAAAAAAATACTGGTGTATAATGTACCTTTTTATTTTCTTATTTAATATTTTACTTTTTCCTTATTCCATGTAAAAATAATTTTAGCATGCTTTTTAAATTTTGAGTTCCGAATTGTTTCCTGTCCTCCCTCTCCCCCCCCACATTGAGAATGCAAGCAATTTCACATTGCTTATTCATGTGTAGTCATGCAAAACACTTTTTCCATGTAAGTCATTTTCATGTAAGTCATTCTGTGAAATAAAACAGAAAAAAAAAGAAAAATAAAGAAAGTAAAGAAAAAAAGCATCTTTGTTCTGAATTCAGGCTCTACCATTTTCTTTTTCTCTAGAGAAGGACAACACCTTTCATCATAAGTCCTATAAAATAGTCTTGGATCATTGTACCACTAAGAATAGCTAAGTTATTCATAGTAGATCACCATATAATATAGGTGTTATTGTGTACAATGTTCTCCTGTTTATACTCATTCTACTTTGCATCAGTTCATGTGAGTCTTTCCAGGTTTTTCTGAGAGCATTCGGTTTATTTTTGGAAGCCAAATAGTATTCAATCACAATCATATATGACAATTTGTTCAGCCATTTCCCAGTTGATGTACATTCCTTCAATTTCTAATTCTTTGCAACCACTAAAAGAGCTACTATAAATATTTTTTGTACACATAAGTCCTTTTCCTCATTTTTTTTTCTTTTTAGGATATAGACCTAGTAGTGGTATTGTTCAGTGGAAGGGTATGCATGATTTTCTAGCCCTTTGGGCATAGTTCCAAATTGCTCTCCAGAATGGTTGCATCAGTATAGAACTTCACCTATATTGCATCAGTGGTTTTTTTTTTTTTTTTGCTTTTTTGGAGAGGGGAAGATAGGGAAAATGGGTTAAGTCACTTGCCCAAGGTCACACAGCTAGTTTTCTGTTAAGTGTCTGAGGTCGGATTTGAACTCAGGTCCTCCTGACTCTAGGGTCGGTGCTCTTTTCACTATACCACCTAGCCGCCCCTACATCAGTGTTTTAATTTTCCAAAATCCCTTCCCACATTTTTCATTTTCCTTTTCTGTCATATTAGCCAATCTGAGAGATGTGAGGTAGTAGCTCAGAGTTGTTTTAATTTTTATTTCTGTAATCAATAATGATTTAGAGCATTTTTATGTTACTATAGATAACTTTGGTTACTTTGCCTGAAAATTGCCTGTTCATATCCTTTGATCATTTATCAATTGAAGGATGGCTCTTATTTCTATAAATTTGCCTCGGTTTTCTATGTTTGAGAAATGAAACCTTTATCAGAGAAACTCGTATCTTTTTTTACCATAATGATTAGCAGCTCTCTATTTCCTCCATCCTATTTCCCCATATGTTCTATTCTCTTTCTCCTTTTGCCCTGTCCATTATCAAAAGCATTTTACTTCTGACTTTTACTTACCCCTAAAATGTTCTTCCGTCTATCAGCTCCCTGTCACCTTCTCTTATCCCCTTTCCTTCCTACTTTCCAGTAGGACAAGATAGATTTCTACACCAAACAAGTGTGTATATTATTCCTTCTTTGAGGAAATTCTGATGAGAGTAAGATTCATGTGACCCCTTCACAGCTTCCCCAATTTCCCCCTGCACTGTAAAATTTCTTTCATGCCTCATTTATGTCAGATAATTTATGCCATTCTACATCTCTCATTCTCCTTCTCCCAGGCCTTCTTTCTCATCCCTTAGTTTTATTTTTTTAAGATAGTCATACCATCACATTCAACTAATGCCTCTGGTTTCTGTCTAAGAATATTCCTTCTAACAGTCTTATAATAGAAAAAAAGTTTTTAGGAGTTATAAATATCATATTACTATGTAGTAATATAAATAGTTTAACCTTACTGAATCCCTTATGATTTCTCTTTCCTGTTTACCTGTTAATGCTTCTCTTCAGTCTTGTATTTGAAAAACAAATTTTCTAGTCAACTCTGGTCTACTCATCAGGAATGATTCAAAATCCTTTATTCTATTGACTATCCAATTTTTTCCTCTTAAAAATTATATCTAGTTTCACTGGGTAAATGATTCTTAGTTGTGATCCTAGCTCCTTTGCCCTCTGGAAATATTATATTCCAGGGCTTCTTGTCCTTTAATACAGAAACTGGTAAACCTTGTGTGGCTCCACAATATTTGAGTTGTTTATTTTTGACTGCTTACAGTATTTTCTCTTTGATCTGGGAGGTTTGGAATTTGGCCATAATATTCCTTGAGAGTTTTTATTTTGGGATCTCTTTCAGAAGGTTCTTTTAATGTTTATGTTACCCTTTGATTCTAGAATCTTAGGGAACTTTCCCTTGATAATTTCCTGAAAGATGATGTCTAGAATCCTTTTTTGGATCATGACTTTCAGGTAGCCCAATGATTTTCAAATTTTCTTTCCTAAGTCTATATTCCATGTCAGTTATTTTGCCAACTATATATTTCCTATTGTCTTTTATTTTTTCCATTCTTTTTGTTTTGTTGTTTCTTCATGTCTCATCAAGTCATTAGATTCTACTTGCCCAATTGTAACTTTTAAGGAATTATTTTCTTCAGTGAGCTTTTGTACCTCTATTTCCATTTGACAAACTACTTTTTAGGGAGCTCTTCTCCTCAGTTAATTTTTGCATATCTTTTCCACTTGGTCAATTCTGCTTTTCAAGGCACTTTTCTCTTTTTTTAATTTTTTGTGCCTTGTTATCATTGGCCTATTCTATTTATAAGATGTTATTTCCTTGAGTATTTTTTGTGTCTCCTTTATCAAGCTATTGACTTTTTTTCATGATTTTCTTGCATCACTCTTATTTCTCATTTCAATTTTTCCTCTACGTCTCTTACTTGGTTTTCAAAATCCTTTTTGAACTCTTTCCTGGCCTGAGACCAATTCATATTATTTTTCTTTAAGGTGTTGAATGCAGGAATTTTGATTTTATTGTCTTTTGATGAGTTTGTGTTTAGATTTTTCTTGTCACCGTCGTAACATTCTGTGGTAAGAATTTTTTTTCTATTGCTTTCTCATTTTCTATCCTATTTTTTGTTTTGTATCTCTATGATTAAGTGGGGCTCTCCTTCCCAAAAGGACAGGGCACTGTCCCAAACTTTAGGTTTTTTTGTGCAACTGTTTTCAGAGATAATTCTGGAGACCTGTACATTTTTGGCTCTTCCAAGGTAGTATGATCTAGAAAGATCTCTTCTGAGCTAATGCTCATCCTTGCACTGGAACTAAGAACCAGGGACACAATCAAGATCCAAGTATAGGCAATACAACAGAATCCTGCCCTGGATGCAAATAAAGGGACCCCTGTCAATCTCTTCCTGATCCATTGTCCAATTCCCTTACCCTATCTGGCCTGAGAGGTCTGGTAACTGCCAGTGCTGCCACTGATTCAGTTGCTTGCTTGCAGGACTGCTCTTGCTTTGCTATATTAGGCTAATGCTCCTCTCTCACCCCAGTGTAACAGACCTTTCCTGATGAACTTCTAAGTTGTTTTGACCTGGCAATTTTTCTCACTTTGCCTTTTAGTGTTTTCTACTACTCTAGAATTTGTTTACAGTTATTTTTTTAAGTATTTGGAATGACTTGGGGGAGAGCTCAGATGAGTCCCTGCTTTTATTTCACTATCTCCTAGTATGTAGTGTACTTTGACTATATTCTAATAAATTGGTCTAATTTTTTAGTATGTTTAATAAATACACTAGCCCCTTCATGTATAGATGTCCTGGGAAGGGGATAGATGCCCAGGTATTGGGTTACTTTTACAATGAGGCCAAATATTCAAAGATTAAGAAGTTATCTAATCCAAACCTTATACATTAAAAAAAAAATTGCGACCCAATGAAGTTAAATAATTTGCCCAAGGTCAAACAGATCATTAAGTGGCAATGTCAAGATTTGAATCCTGGTGTTCTGAATCCAAATGCAGCACTCTTTTCACTGTCCCACACTAGTTTGACTTTGTGTTTTGGTTCTTTGGTAAACAGATATTACAAGGAGACCAAGATGGACTTGCCTTAAGCTAAATCTGCTTCATAGCCACACTAATATCATACTTTAAAAAATAATACCACAATCATCATAAAAAATCTTGGTCCAAACATATATTTTATTTTTTCAGTTATGCTATTAATATAGCTAGGACACGGTTTCCACAATTTAATTTCATTTGGTTTTAATTAATTTTCAATGGTATAGAGGGATAGAAGTAGCCTCTCCCAAAATTAGCCATCATGTTGTTTAATGGGAGTTAACACTATACAATACTATGGCTTCTGAAAAGCCATTAGCCTATTCTGAAATAGCAATTATAGATTATTATGAAAATAAGAAATTTTTATTACACATATGTATTTGACAGCCTGTAATTAGCTTAGAATCCCTAATTAACATATGTTTTACTTACTGGTGAGTGATTATGGATTATCATTTAATTATGGATAATTTCAAGCACTCATCTGTCTATTTTTTTCATGAATCTTAAAATGTAGGAAAAATGCATTTGTAAATCTTTAGAGCAAGAACAGGGTGCTTTTCTGTTTTGTTTCAGTTCAGTGCCGTGAACATCATTATGCAATGAGCTGTAATAAAAGAGCTATTTCTTCTAAGGAAATCAGACTATATTAATTTTTTTTACATACCCCACACTCATAATTGTGAATCCCATTGTTCTTTTGCATTAGTTAACTCTGAGAAATTTTTGCATGAAGAAGAACTGAATAATACAGAGTACTAACTGTAGACTCAGCTAGGGGCTGCATTAGTTGAAGGTAGTTTCTCCTCCCTATCCCAAATAATCATATTGAATACTTGGATTCCATCAATCTAGCTTCATTAGAGGAATATATTTGTATAATCAGGTTATAAAACTCTTAGTTCACATGTTTATGTCCCCTAAAATATTCTAGAAAGTCCTGTTTAGAAAAAATCATTTTTGTTTGTTTTGTTTCTCATGTAACGGCTGATGAGGTAACAAAGATCTGGCCAACTTATGAACAAATCATAGCCCATAGAAAAGCTGCCATGTTTTGTTAGAATGCTTTTTTAAAATAAGAAATAAGAAACATAGAAACAGCAAACATCTGTCTCTTCTGTATATCTTTGGGGGCACACACATATGTTGGAGAAAAGAGGCATCTTGCAAAGCTTATGAATCTATAGGTAAAATATTGTTTTGTTTTGTTTTGTTTTTCCCTTAGAAGCAACATGGGTGGAGGATAGTAAGATATGAAATTCCCTCTTTTTCTCTCTAGAAAAGGAAATGAATATGAATGACATTAACAGGCTGCAGCATGTGACTAATGAATTGTAATGCATTATTAATGAAGAGAAACTGTGTAAAAGATGCCATCAGAGAGATGTATAGCCAGGGAAGAAGATGAACTAGCTCTGGGACTTGATCAAGGAAAAACTGATGAGCTCAACTGGTACCCAGGCAGTCAGTCAGTAAAGTGAAAAAAAAAAAAAAATATATATATATATATATATATATATTAAACACTTACTTAGAGCCAGGAACTCTGATGTGCACAGGGTGCTAACATTTTAATGACACAATAATGCATGAAGAAATCTGGGAAAACAACAACAAAAACAACTTAACATTCTTAGCTTTAACTGTTATATAGATACCGTGGCTAGGATTTCAGGGAGGAACAAGATAGGAGCAGAAGAGAATATTTAGCTTGGACAGGTTGTGATATGCATAAATCCATTGAATTTTCTGAGTATGGTGAAAAGCAGATTTTTTTGCCCTTATAGTTAATGAGCAAGTGGAAAAAAATAGCTCCTTGTAGTTTTCTGAAGTAGACATTGAAAAAATCTCTCTGTGTCTCTCTGTTACTGATTCTTTCTCTCTTTGCTCCTCCCTCCCCTTTCTTTCTTCCTCCCTTCATTTCCTCCCTCCCTTCCTCCATCCTTCACTTCTCTTCTTCTTTCCCTTCTTCCTTCCTTTGTTCCTTCTTTCCTGCTTGCCTGCCTTCCTTCCCTTCTGTATTCCTCTTTCCCTCCTACCTTCCTTCCTTCTTCTCTTGTCTCTGTCTTTCTTTGTTCTTTTTTTTCTCCACTTTTTTTTTGTAGAGGAGGGAGTATTTTTTCATTGTTGCTCAGTCATCTCATTTAGGCAAAACAAATTTGTAGAGTAATGAAAACACCTAAAGCAGATTATTCCAAAGTTCTGATTAATATAAATTGGAACAACAGAACCTCACTAAGTAAGGTTGGGTTACTCCAACTTATTTATTTATTAATTTTAAAGAGCCACATCAGGCAGCTAGCTTTGCTGTTTTTGTAACATAAATTATAAATGCTACTACTTTATGTTATTGAAAAATCTCATTAACATAAATATTAGAGAAGTATGGTAGATGAAGTTTCTGGTTGGTACAGTTAGGTAAAAACTCTTTCTTTGAAACCCTCTTTGCTGAAAACGGTTCTCAAATATATTCCATTGCTCATTTAACCTAAGTAGAATATCTTGAACATAACCAAATCTTTCTTTGATGATTGAAGTTCATTCACTGCCTTTGCATCAATAAACTGAATATCCATTCTCATTTTATTGAATTGACTTGATACTATGTCCAGGCATATTCTTGGAATATACTTTTTAAAAATGAAATCCCAAATGTTAACTCATTTTCTGATCATGTCTTTTTGATTTTTTAATAAATAACTCAGACACAGACTCAATTATATGATATTCAATTTTCCACAATCTAGAATGTGCTTCCCTTTCATCTCATACTGTTAGAATAATTAGTTTCCTTCAGAATTCAGTTCAAACATTAACTCCTACATGGTGCCTTTCCTGATTCCTTTAGTTGCTGTTAATTCTACTTCACTAAAATTACCTTGTATTTGTAGATCTTTTGAAAATACTCATATCATTATACATCTCCTCCACAAAATATAAGCACCTTGAATTCAAGAACTGTTTCAGTACCTGGTACAGTGTTTAGTGTAACATTAATACTGCACTTCCCGGGGTGGCTAGGTGGTGCAGTGAGTAAAGTGCCGGCCCCAGAGTCAGGAGGACCCGAATTTGGTTCTAGCCTCAGACACTTACCCGCCCCCCCGCACACTCACCCACCAACCCACACACACACACACACACACACACACAACTAGCAGTGTAACCTTGGGCAAGTTAGTTAACCCCAAATGCCCTTCAAAGGCAAAAAAAAAATACTTCACTTACTGACCAACTGAAAAATAGGGGAAAAAAACTTCTGATTTAGGAAAAATCTTTTCAAATCTTTTTTAATGCATCAAATGACTAATTCTGTACCAACACTTGAACTTAACAAGGTCAGTTAATTTTAACTGCATTGAATTCACATTTGGCCGCAATATGTATAATTCTATGGGGTTAATAATTTTTTTTCAAACATGTGGTCTTCTTCTAAAGGCATTTACATTTTTCATTCATCTAGTATTTGTTCTATTTTGTCATTTTCTACTCTCTTTTTTTATAGTTAATCAAGTTAATATATATATATTTTTTTTTCCTAAAATGCCTTCCCCCCTTTGTTCATTTTCTGAACAACAGTTGACTGTAATTATCTTTCTTGGATGTGTTTCCCATTCTCTCTGTGCACTCTTTAAAATTATCATATCTTTGAAGTCCTGTTTTTCATGCTGATAAAATCTGATGATAGATGCCATCACCAGATGAATTGTACATCAGGTAATTTGGAATGAATTTGGAACCCCTCTCCTTAGCAGTAAACCATGTAGTACTGCAGTGTCATTAAGGCATTAATAGGCTTGTCCATCTGTGCTCAGTTGTTCTTCTGTAAAGCTTAAGGGGATGGCTTATCTCAGCATTCTGTCACTGAAATCACACCTTGCATAAAACAAGGGAGGTATCATTACCTACGAGGTACATAATTAAACATTTTCCTGTGAACTCCCAAAACCACAATACTTGTAGGAAATAGTAAAATTGTTTATAACTGCCTCCAATAACACCATTTATAATATTAGTATAAGAGACAGATAACATTTGTCCATAATACCTAGTCTTAGAATGTGCTGGAGTAAAACCTAAAGGTCTCAATATCTAAGATATTATTATTTTTGTTAGCATCACATTTTGCTTATCTTTTTTAATTTAACTCAAAATTGGGGTACAAATGGAAAATACTGCTATCCTGTTATTCTTTTGGATTTACTGCTCTGCAGATTATTGTGCTAGTAAATAAAATATTTTTTTAATTATAACTAAATAAAAAATATTAGTGTGCAATGTTATACTTTGAGACATGCTTTAAGCATTCTTGAATAACTCCAGTAGAAGACAGGTCTTAAAGAAATTCATTCCATTCCCATGTGATTTTTTCTTCTTAAACTATGTCTCCATATTTAATAAATACTTGATTAATGTTTTGCAGATTATTTTGCATGCCAAAAATCTATTAAAAACATTGTTTCTTAGTTTTTACAGATCAATGTTATATCCAGACAACTGAAGGGAATAACTTTCCAGTTCCACTAAAATTTATTGGATGTTTTCTAGGATAGTTGTTTGTTTGTTTTTGTATTTGTAGCATGCAACATTTCTGAGTTGATGTTCGAAAGCTTCTGCCGTGTGATTATGGAAATGAGGTCATGCTTTTTAGGTATAAGATAAGTGGCCTTTGCTCTACCGTTTTTACAAAATCTTTATTGATCTCTAAATCTGGGATTCTTTTTTCCCCTTATGTTTTATTATTTTTTATTTTGTTAAGCATTCATAAGGACATTTTAAAAAGAAAAAAAGGTATTCTTCCTTTATAAATGATATTTTATTTTTCCCCAATTACATGTAAAAGAATTTTAACATTTTTTTAAAGTTTTGAGTTTCAAATTATTTCCCTCCTTTTCTTCCCTTTCTCCTTCCTCAGATAGTAAGCAAACTGATATAGGTTATACATCTGTGATCATGTGAAACATATTTCTGTATTAGTCATTTTGTGAAAGAAAAAATTGAACCAAGAATAAAAGAAAGAAAAAGAAAGTGAAAAAATAGTATTATTTGGTCTGTATTCAGATGTCATCAGTTGTTTTCTCTGGAGGATGAAAGTACTTTTATCATGAGTCTTTTAGTATTGTCTTAAATCATTGTATTGCTGAAAACAGCTAAATCATTAATATTTTTTCATTGTACAAGATAGCAGTTAACATATGCAATGTTCTCCTCATGCTGATCACTTCACTCTGTATCAGTTCATGTAAGTCTTTTCAGTTTTTTTTTCTGAAATCACCCAGTTCATCCTTTCATACAGCACAATAATTTTCCATTAAAATCATATACCACAACTTGTTGAGTCATTTCCCAATTGATGGACATGCCCTCAATTTCCAATTCTTTGACACAATAACAACACAAAAGCTGCTATAAATATTTTTTGTATATATAGGTCCTTCCCTGCCCCCCCCCCACCTCTTTTTGATATCTTTGGAATACAGACCTAATAGTGGTGTTGCTTGGTCAAAAGGTATGCATGGTTTTACAACCCTTTGAGCATAGTTCCAAATTGCTCTCCGGAATGGTTGAATTAGTTCACTCCACAAATAGTACGTTAGTGTCTCTGTTTTTCCACATCCCCTCCAATATTTATCATTTTCCTTTGCACTTGTCTCAGATAATTGTGTGGCTCAGAAGAATAAGTCATTCATAGCTGATCATCACACAATGTTGCTGTTACTGTGTACAAAATTTTTCTGGTTCTGCTCATTTATCTTTTTTTTTTTTAAAGCAATTGGAGTTAAGTAACTTCTTCAAGTGTTTCTGGGTGGATGCTAAGTGTTTGAGCCCAGATTCGGTCCCCAGGTCTTCCCCACACTGGGGCCAGTGCTCTTACTCACTGTGCTACCTGGCCACCCCTACTCATTTACCTTTGCATCAGTTTGTAGAAGCCTCAACAGGTTTTTCTGATATCTGCCTGTTTGTCATTTATTACTGCACAATAGTTTTCCATTACCATCATGTATCACAAGTTGTTCAGCCATTCCCCAATTGATAAGTATCCCCTCAGTTTCCAATATTTTGCCACCACCAAAAGGTCTGGTATAAATAGTTTTGTAAATCTAAGTCTTTTTCCTAGTTTTATGATCTCTTTGGGATACAGACATAATGGTGATATTGCTGGATCTAAAGGAACGCACAATTTTGTAGCCCTTGGGGCATAGTTCTAAATTGTTCTCCAGCATGGTTGGAACAGTTTGCAATTTCACTAACAATGCATCAGTGTCCCAATTTCCCCACATCTGCTCCAACATTTATCACTTAGCTTGGTTTTTTTTTTCTTTTTTCATATTAGGCAATCTGATAGTTATGAAGTGATAACTCAGAGTTGTTTCAATTTGCATTTCTCTAATCAAAAGTGATTTGGAGCACTTCTTCCTACACCTATAGATAAATTTGATTTCCTCATCTGAACACTGCTTATTAATATCCTTTGACTATTTACCAATTGGTAAATGGCTTATATTCTTATATAGTTGACTCAGTTCTCTATGTATTTGAGAAATGAGGCCTCTATCTGAGATACTTGCTATAAAGATTGCTTCCCAGGTTTCTGCTTTCCTTCTAATCTTGGTTAGTCTGGGTTAGGTTGAGCAAAAGCTTTTTAATTTAATATAGTCAAAATTACTGATTTTATGTTTGGCTATGCTCTCTATCTCTTGTTTTCTTATAAACCTGTAACTCATTTAACTTCTTCTTTAAGAATTTGGATTCTATGTCACTTAGTACATATAGGTTTAGAACTGATATTACTTCATTGTCTATGGTAACTTTTAGAATGATATAATTTCCTTCTTTATCTCTTTTAATTAGGTCCATTTTTGCTTTTGCTTTGTCTGAGTTCAGAATTGCTATTCTTACTGAAGCATAATAGATTTTTCAGGTGAAGCATAATAGATTTTTTTTTTAATTTCAGCTGAAGCATAATAGTTTCTGGTCCAGCCCTTTACCATTGCTCTATCTGTCTCTCTGCTTCAACTGTGTTTCTTGTACACTGCATATTGTAGGATTCTGGTTTTTGATCTTCACTGCTTTCCAATTCTGTTTTATGGGAGAGTTCATTCTATTCACATTCAATTATGATTTCTGTGTACTTCCCTCCATCCTTCCCATGTAGGGATGTAAACAGTTTAGCTTCTCTGAATCCCCTATGTTTTCTCTTCCCTTTCCCCCTTTTTTTCAGATTTTTGCGGGTTTGATATTCCAGATCAAATTTTTTGTTCAATTCTCATCTTCTCCTTATGAATGCTTGAAATCTTTTTTATTTCATTGAATGACCATTTTTCCCCTTTAAGTATTATGCTTAATTTTGTTACGTAAGTGATTCTTAATGACTAAATCACAAGCATTCACTCCTTTTCATTTCTCATCCTTTAATCCCTTCATCCCCTTGACCTTATACAGGGTACCTAAGTAGCAAATCAATGGTTAATCCCTGCTATTAACCTGATCCAGATTAAATGTTCAATAGTTTTGCAACTGACACACCCCTGTAACTGGTTTGCTCCATGATTACCAAGAAGAAAACGAATGTCACCTTCAGTGGTACCCCACACCTCCTTCATGGAGAATTCAGAGAGGTAGATAGGAATGATCATTGGATTTAGATACAGATGAAACTCTCATTCTGTTATATACTTTCAATGCACCATGGGGGCAAATCACTTAACTTTTTTAGGTCTCTGATTAATAATAAGTACAAATGAACAGTTTAGATCACAATTCTTCCAGGTTTATATACAATGAATACTATGACAATTTCCTTTTTAGCAGTGCTCTTATTCTCTCCTAGATAAATTTTTCACAAACATCCTTTGGAAGAATAAATGGTCCAGAATATCAAGGGAATTAATGAAAAGAAATACTAGGGAAGGTGGACTAGCTATACCAGATTACAGTCTGTATTATAAAGCAGCAGTCCTCAAAACTACTTGGTACTGGCTGAGGAATAGAGGAATAGATCAATGGAATAGATTAGTCACATGAGATTCAGGAGTCAACGACTATAGTAATCTATTGTTTGATAAATGCCAAGACCCTGGTTTTGGGGATAAGAACTCACTATTTGACAAAATCTGCTGGGAAAACTGGAATATAGTATGGCAGAAACTGGGCATAGAACATTATCTAACACCATATACCAAAATCAAGTCTAAATGGGTGCATGATCTAGGTATAAAGGTAGATACTGTAAGCAGTCTCTTAAAACAAGGAATAGTTTACCTATCATACATGTGGAGAGGGAAAGAATTTATTACTAAACAAGAATTAGAGAACATTATAAAAGGTAAAATGGACAATTTTGACTACATGAAATTAAAAAGCTTCTGTACAAACAAAGCCAATGTAACCAAGATTAAGAGGAAGGTAGGAAATTGGGAAAGAATCTTTACAACCTATGCCTCTGAAAAAGGACTCATTTCTAAAATATACAGAGAATTGAGTCAAATGTATAAGAATACAAGTCATTCCCCAATTGATAAATGGTCAAAGGATATGAACAGGCAATTTTCAGAGAAAAAAAATTAAAGATATCTATAAGCACATGAAGAAATGCTCTAAATCACTATTGTTTAGAGAAATGCAAATCAAAACAACTATGAAGTACCACATCTCACCAGTCAGATTGGCTAAGATGACAAAACAGGAAATGACAAATGCTGGAGAGGATGTGGGCAAATTGAAACACTAATGCATTGCTGGTGGAGTTGTGAACTGATCCAGCCTTTCTGGAGAGCAATATGGAATTATGCCCAAAGGGCTATAAATACTTTCATATCCTTTGACCCAGCAATACCACTTCTAGGGTTGTATCCCAAAGAGATCATAGAAGGGGGAGGAAGACCCATATGTACAAAAATGTTTATAGCAGCTCTTTTTGTGGTAGCAAAAAATTGGAAATTAAGGGGGTGCCCACTAATTGGGGAATGGCTGAACAAGTTGTGGTATATGCATGTTATGGAATACCATTGTGCTATAAGAAATGAGGAGCAGACGGTCTTCATATTTACCTGGACAGGCTTATACAAACTGATGCTGAGTGAGAAGAGTAGAACCAGGAGAAATTTGTACACAATTACAGATACAATGTATGTGTGATGACCAACTTTGATAGACTGGACTCTTCTCAGCAATGCAGTGATATAAGTCAATCCCAAAAGACTCATGATGGAGAGAAATGTGTGCATCCAAAGAAAGAACTACAAAGAACTGAGTTTATATGCAGATGGAAGCAAAATACTTGATCTTTTTCCTTTTCTTGTTTGGTTTTATGTCCTCTTTATCATTTTTCATTCCATCTGATACATTCGGTCTTTATAACCTGGCTAATGTATAATGTGAAAGTATTTACAGATCCTATACTTGATTATATACCGCCATGAGGGGGAGGGGGACAAAATGTAAAACTCATGGAATTGAATCCTGTAAACTAAAAGAAAACAAATTAATTTTTTAAAAATTAAAAAAAAATTTAAAAAGTACTGCTTGAATCTCTGAAATCTGGAACCAAATCTAACAAGATTAACTTAAATAGGTATAAATGCAATTCTTCATATACTTACCAATAAAAATCAATCGTTAGGGTTCAGAATGGGTAAGTCATGGCCACTGTTGAAATAGTAGGAGGAATTCAGAAATATGATTATATAGTTATGTCATACACACACTGGAAGTTTCTTTTTCTAATATATATATATATATATATACACACACATAAAAAAAGAAAAGCTAATCAACAGTTCATTTAAAGAGGCACAAAAAATAATGAAGAAAATAATATCATTAAAAACAGAATTGGCCAAATGGTAAAAGATAAACAAAAATTCATGAAAGAAAACACCTCCTTCAGAGGTAGAATTGGCCAAATGGAAGAAGAGGTATGAAAGCTCATTCAGGAAAATCATTTCTAAAAAATTAGAATTAGGTAAGTGGAAGCTAATGACTCCAGGAAACATCAAGAAACAATAAAACAAAGTCAAAATAATGTAAAAGAAAGAAAATATGAAATATCTCATTTGAAAAACAACTGAACTGGAATACAGCTACATGAAATACAATTTAAGAATTTTTGGACTACATGAAAACTATGATAAAAAAGAGTTTAAATATGAACTTTCAAGAAGCTTTCAAGGAAAGCTGTCCTGATATTTCAGATCCATACAGCAAAATAGAAATTGAAAGAATCAACCAGTAACTTCCTGAAGATCACAAAATGAAAACTTCCAGTAACAATATAACCAAATTTCAGAGCTCCCAGATCAAAGAAGAAATACTTCAAGCTGTCCAAAAGAAAGAATTCAGCTATTATGGAGCCATAGTCAAGATCACACAAGATTTAGAAGTTGGGTAAACTGAGGTCTAGGCAAATAAATTGCCAAAGGCCTCACAGACAGTAAGAATTAGAATTAGAACTTGAAACAAAGTCCTCCAAAATGAGCACCCATTTATGCTATGAAGACATTTTGTAAAGCTTGAAGATCTGTATTAATAAGGCTTTCACCACCAATCCAAACATCCACTCATTCATGAATCAAATATCTGTTTCATTGAAGAGTCTCTATTTCAAATTTGAGAGCTAGTTGATGTTATGGATAGAGCTCTGGTACTGGAGGGAGGAAGAGTTGACTTCAAATGCAGCTGTGTGACCCTGGGCAAGTCATTTAACAATCTCTGTTTTCTTCATTTTCCTTATTTATAAAATGGGAATTTTAGGACCTAGCTCTTAGATGAGATCAGATGAGATAATATTTGTCAAGCCCTGAGGAAAATAAGAGACTCCATATACATAGATTTTGTTATTATTGTTATTGTAACATCCAGGTTGCATACAAACTCCTCCATGAAAACTTCTCTGTTTCCTCCCTCATGAAGTAGGAAGTAATTTCTTCTTCATCTGATCTCATAGAACTTTGTACTCCTGTGCTCATATTACATTCTAAGTTTAATGTTATTTATATGGGCACATGTCATATCTCTACCATCATCCCACCCCTTTGCCTCATTGAGGAATAGAGATAACTATATATTCTCAGATTTTATATACCAAGCAGTAATGGCTTTGAATATAGTCCCTTTACACAAAAATATATCTGTCATAGAAAATCAGCTCTGAAGTTAGCTTCAGAGAATCTCAGTCCAACTTTAGTGTGTTGAATTTCTTGACTGCAACAACTAAGTGATGGAAGTATTATAATCTGTATCATCTCAACTAGCACATTTAGCAGGCACAATGTTTCTTGGATACATCAGTGAATTATTAGCTTATTTAAAAATGGCTATTCAAAATTTTATTTGTTGTTGGGGATCTGTGATTTTGTTGTTGGAAGGAAATACTAGTGAGGAAATTCAGTTCAATCCTTCAGATAAATTGTCTTTACCATAATCTTAAACAATTACATGGGCTCACTGTGGGGTTTTATCTGGCCTACTGTCACACAATAAGTATCAGAGTCAAAACTTGAAACTAAGTATTTGTAACCCAAAAGCTAGTCCTCTATATAGTAAGTCTATGTAATGGTAAGAGATTTGAAGATCTTCCCTGCCCCTTAATGGGCCTAGGGAATCCCTACCCCTTAATAGGCCTTACTAGAATCCCAACAAGAGAAGCTTGCTTAGGGGAGGTTTGTTTTTCAGAAAGGCCCACACCTTGTTACTTTGTAATTAAACAATGGGTCATGAAGGTTGTGATGTTGTCTGATGCTGGAGAAGGCAATATATAACCCCTGTAGAGAGATTTTGCTTTGGGTCTCACTTATGGGAAGAGTTGTGTGATTTAGCCAGATGAGACTCTGAGCAGTCGTTGAACCCCATTCCACCACCGCCAGATTTGAAAACACTAATATTGGTGCTTCTCTCTCTGGTAACTATGTAGGTAAGAGATGGTCAGATAGCTAGAAGCCCTATCTGTTGGTCTTTTGAATTGCATAATTTTTTATGTCTGTATTTCTGTCTGCTTGTAAGTTCTGTTTGTATTTTCCAAAGTTCAGAGTGCTGACTTTTTCCCTTGAACTAAGTGAAAGATATATGTTTGATTAAAGTAAATTGTTAAACCATTTTAAGTTGCTTTCCTTTAGAAAAGCATATCAAAGAACCTGTGCTAACAGCCATTCTGGGTATACTAGGGTGCTTGCTTTATAGTCTACTGTATCTGCATAAGTGTAAAACAAGGTAGCAAAAAAGAAAATTACCTGGGTGGTACAATTTGATTAATGAATATTGCAAAAGACCTTTGTTCACAAGTGGTTTCCTTTACCTACATATAACAGTGACTTGCCCAATGTCACACAACAAATATCTGAGGCTGGATATGAGCTGAGGTTTTCCTCAGGACCAGAGCTCTAACCACAGCATCACCTAGGTGTCTAAGCTCTGAAATGAAGAATAATGTTCAATGAAATGGAAATTGACTGTGAATGAGTAAATGATCATGATAGCAATGGTAGAGGTATTGGTGATGAATGATGATAGTCTTATTTATGCAGATTTTTAAAGTGTATGAAATGGTTTCATATACAGGTAGTATGGCATAATTCACTCTGGAGGACTTTGTTTCAAATTCTAATTCTGATGCTTACAGTCTTTGTGGACTTAGGCAATTATTTCTGTAGGCCATAGTGTACTCAACTGTAAAATGAGGGAATTAAACTGGTTTTCCTTTGAAATTGCTTCTAATTCAAGATCAAACCCTGAACAAAACATGTGTTTTTATTTCCAAGACTACCAACATATAGATCTCATTTGATATGTCCATCCACCACCCATACTGCTATAAGGTTAACACTCTTATTACCTTTAATATATAGACATTGGATAAAAGAGATTATCTTACTTGGTCAGGGTCACACAATTTCAAAGTATCAGAGGTAATATTAAATGTCAGGGTTTTCCTGACTCAAATTCCAGTATTTTAGCCCAGTGTTGTATGCAACAGATATTACATATGTCTGAGTGCATCCTAGCTTAGTTTTCTTTCTCCTGTTATGAAAAAAGGAATGAATATATTTGTGAAAGGATACAGTCATAATAGATTTCTAGCTGGTAAAGACTTTAGAAGTCATCTAGGTTATGTGACTTTTCTAAGAACACATAGGTTGTAAAAGAACAAAGGTTCCGAAACTTCTTCGGCTCTGTTTCCTGCAGTCTTTTCAGAACTGCATTTAAAAAAAAAAAAGGAACTTTAAACTGTACACCAGCAGCACACTCAAATGAGGTTTTATTTAGTTAAATTATCATATTACTATTCTACCTTAGTCAAAACCAAGGTAATAGGTGAAAGAAAAGTAACGTTCAGGGTATGCAGGTACAAAATCTATGCCATCCTATGATGATCAAATACAGTATTTCTTTGATAATCCTAGGAAATCACATTTATTGAGAACATTTTATTTAAATACTCTGCCTTGAGAGCATCTTAATTTGATGGTTTTGTGTCATCTAATGTCTAGCACTCCATCGACTTCGTTCTAAATTTAATTTTCTTGTTTCCTTTCCATGGTCCACTGAGTCCTTCCTTAATTATCAGATTACTATGTTCAGCACGATTCTTGAAATTGTTCGTTTTGTCAACCTGAAAGAAAACAGACTATTGATACATGTAAGACCATGCTTTCTCATTTAATGATGTTCCAATTAGTGTCCCACTCAATCTCTAGAAATGTATCTAACATAAGCAGAAAACTTAGTTCCCTTCATGCTCCACAACTTCCTCACTGTTCTCCTTGTTTTTGGGTGGGAAGAATTTTCAACATATCTAAATCAAGGATATTAGGAAATATTTATATGAAGTATGTACTAAACATTAAATCATATTGATATTTATATGAAATACATTGTCAAATTATTTAATTATCTTGATTTTCACTTTTAAATTTTATTTTCTTTGAGTATTCAGAGGCAGCAAGCATTGCTTAACTCTCTAGTTGTCAACCGCTTTATTAAAGCTGCAAGAATAACTTTAGCAGTAAAAATTCTTTAGTAGAGTTGCCATTAATGGATGATTACATAATTTATCTATATGATGTATTACACATTACTATGTGTAATGTAATATAATGTAATACACATTAATGTATGTAATATATGATTACATAATGCAGTTATTTATGACCACAGCTACCGAAAATGATCATGTCTTTTTTCTAGACAAGAATTGTGGTGCATTGTTCTATTCATGCTCCCTTATAAACCTAGACTTTTATTCATTCCTATGGGCCGTCATACACTATGTAGCATGTATCACCCCTACTTGCACTTCTGCTAATTATTGCCCAGAGCTATAACTAGGGTAGGAGCACTGGGGCTTTGTTCTAAATGCCAAATTTAGTTGGGACTGAGAATGGTTCTTTTAATCAAATGCAATTTTATGTATGTATGTATGTGTAGATAGATAGATAGATAGATAGATAGATAGATAGATAGTAAGAATGTGTATGTGTGTGCATGTGTGCTTAACCTGACATACAGTAGGTATTATATAAATGAGTATTTCCTTTCCTTCCCTCTCTTCCCAAGTAGTGAGTCAACAAGCATTTATTAAGTATTTAATATGTACTGGGCATTTTGCTAATTTCTGGGATAAAAAAAGAAATCAAAAGACCATCCCTGCTTTCAAGGACTCATTGTATAATTCAGGGGATAGCACACAAACTGCACAAATAAGATAACATTATATGCATGGGTGTGTGTGTGCTTGCACCTGCACACGTGTGTGTGTGTATGTGTATAAGTGTGTGTATGATAAATTGAAGTAAATCAACAGAGGGAAGCCACTAGAACTAACGTTCATCAGGAAAGTCTTCTTGCAGAAGGTAGAATTTTAAATGGGACTTGAAGGAATTCTGTGAGTCCAGGAGGCAGAGCTAAGAAGTGACAAAATGCTAGGCTTGAGAGATAGCCAGTGAAAATATCCAGAATTGGGAAATGGAGAATTTTGTGCAACAAATAAAAAGGAAACCATTGTCACCATGTCAGAGAATACATGAGGATATTTTGTATAAAAAGGTAGGAAGGAGCCAGCTTTGACCAGAGAATTCTCTCTACCAATGGAACTTACAATCTGTGTATGACATCATAGAAAACTCCTAGCCATTTACTTAAGGCATACAGAAATGAAGTATCTTATTTCTGGGTCCTGCTGCTTTATGTGGGAGAAACTTACTTTCCCTCTAAGAAAAACAAATAAACATGTCATAGTCTAAATGTATAATGCCTATAAGAAAGTACCACATATATCAAAAATTTTTTAGGACTTTATATTATCACCAAAAAAACCTGGAAACAAAATAATTGTCTATCAGTTGGTGAATGACTAAATTATTATAAAATATTATTGTTCCACTAAAAATTATAACTCTAAAGAAAAGAGAAAAATGGGAAGACATGAACAAATCTAGAGTGCAGTAAAATTAAAAAGAGTCAAACAGTATATAACACAATAACTACACCTATGAAAACATAAAAAAATGGAAGGAAGGAAGAAAAAGAAAGAAAGAAAGAAAGAAAGAAAGAAAGAAAGAAAGAAAGAAAGAAAGAAAGAAAGAAAGAAAGGAAGGAAGGAAGGAAGGAAGGAAGGAAGGAAGGAAGGAAGGAAGGAAGGAAGGAAGGAAGGAAGGAAGGAAGGAAGGAAGGAAAGCAGGAGGGAGGGGAGGAAGAAAGAAAAGTAATCAAGTAGTTCTAATGACAAAATTGGTCCTATAGAAAAGTTGAAAAAAAATGCATCTCCTTTCCTTCTTGAAAGAATGAGGGACTATGGTTATTGAATATTCCACATACTTTTAGATATGATTAATGTATTCACTGCCTTGAATTTTTTATCTTTGTTTCTTAATCGTTGTTCTAAGAGATGGTATGGGGAAGGATATATGCATATTATACATACAAAATATAATACATACAAAATACCTACATACATACATACAAAAACAAAAAAAAAGTTTATGTTCTAATAAGATGATTTTTAGATTTTTTTAAGAGAAAAACTAAAAATGTCTGTCTTTTACAATTACTGATTTAAGAATTGTCAATCTGGAACTGTCTGCAATTTTTAGATTTAGAATGCTGTGGTTAATTCAACTGATCAATGAACGAGAGTTTAAAATTACTAAAAATAGAATACTTTCAGTCAAATGGGTATCAGCCAAGAGACACACCCACCATCATCATGAGATTAATCATTTAAGTGTTAACCTAAACCAAAAAAAAAAAAAAACCAAAACAAAAACCAGAGGAGTCTCTTCAGATTGAAAACTGTATATAGTTTGAATTATCAGCCCATTATCTTTTTCATGCATGTACCTCCAGGCTTTAGTATTAATTGCATGTGGTTTAATAAAGTTTAAGATGAGGGCACCCACAGCAGAGAACAAACTTGACCATGCCACCTTTCTTTAATTGACCTCTTATTACTCTGTCTTTTAGTTCACCCAACACCTGATTTAAAAGCACAAAATTATGTCCTTTTGAGTGGAGGAAACAACTGAGATAGAAAGTAATCTGATATAGAAAGGATCAAGGACTGTGAAGACTTAAAATTTCTAACAAGTAGGTTTGAATTGAAACCTAGGTTTTTCATGTCTCATGTCAGACTTTTCTTTCGTGTTCCATGAATTATGCCCTTAGCCCCTTGGGGTTTATGAATATAAAGCCATTTCTCTTAGCAATGTCTGGAATGCTAAAAAAAAAAGATCATTTTGAAAGTTACAATTTTTTAAACAATGTAAGGATGTCAAGCTGCTTTGGGTAATTAAATTTTTCAAGGACTTCTGAAAACTCTCTTCTTTCTCTACAGCAATTGTTCCAATGACCATTAGTGCTAATGGTTCCAAGTTTAACAGTGATTTTGGTCTCCACCCTAATATTTTGCTTTCAGCTTCAAAATAATAGTCAGAGTAAGAAGTCATACTGGGAGGGGAAAATGGCAGGCTTTCAAGTGGGATTTTAATCATAGTTCTAATCTCAAAACATTCTTTTTTTCTTTTTCTTTTTTTTTTTTGCCTTTTGGAGGGCAATAGGGGTTAAGTAACTTGCCCAAGGTTACACGGCTAGTGTTTTTGTGTGGGTATTAAGTGTCTGAGGATGGAACCAAACTCAGGTTCTCCTGAATCCAGGGCCAGTGCTTTACTGGCTGCACCACCTAGCCACCCCTCAAAACATTCTTCAGATTTCCAAAACTGCTGTTCACTTTTGTAGACCACTTGATTATTGATGCTTCCCATGTTCCAATAGACCTTCTGAATAATTTTAATGCATTCTATCTTTCATTAAAAAAGAACTACTATTGTGAAGCTTTTCAATGCTCTACTACAAAGGAATGATGAGTGCAGGAGAAAATGAAATTTCAAGGTCTTATTTTATTTAAAAATTTGAAACAGAAGATAATGAAATAAAAATCAATGTTGAAAAATCTACAAAAGAAAAAAAGTGGACTTAAACAGGAAGACAAGCAAATGAAATAAAATGCCATAAGAAGGATTAGAATAATTTGTTTTTATCTGTAACAATTTGGATGAGTAATAATGGCAAACATTAAGAGCTAATCTAATTAAATGAAAATCTCTAAAAGCTCTTTCATTCTCTCCTTCTACATTTCCCATTAGGTGTTGAGCCTACTCAAGGAAGTTTGCAGGAGTTTAATTATTCTCCAGGGTCCAATCTCCACTAAACAGCTCACTGCTCCTTTAAATTTGATCATACACCCTATAGAGTTGTATTAGGCCACTCTTGACCCTGATTTTCATGGAAGAAATGATTCTTCTAATACCATGGTCTTAACTCCTTTTCTAAGTAGTCTGTACAATTCAAAAGTGCTGATCACAATTGTTTTTGATTCAGAATGAAATAAAGAATAATTAATGGAAGAATATTTTATCTAAATACATTGTATAAGACTCATGTGTGTGCAGGAACATGCATGGTATGTACTAAAAGCAAACCTCATAAGCCTACATCAACCTGAAATTTCAGTGCCAAATGAACCTAGTGGCAGAGAATAAAGCAATGTTTCTTATTGTCGGGAGGTTTGGGAAAAGAGAGAACACAACTACAACAAAAGAGATGTTTGAAAGAAGGCCAGGTGAAAGAAATGAACTTTTATTTTTCCAGGAACACAGTCCAAACTTTCCACTATTTCAACTCAGCTTAAAAAGTATTGCATAGCACTAGTTTTATTTTAGATTCTTCTCAGCACCTCTTAGATGAGTAGGTTGGGGGGGGGGATGATTTGATGATTTCTCATTTCTCTTTCATATAATCTTTTCAGAAATGATATCTAAAGTTTCTTTTTCTTTTCTTTCTTTGTCTCTTTTTTTTCTTCCTGCCTGGAAATCAGTTTAAGTGATAGCATTAATAGAAATTAACCTGTAAATCACATTTTTTCTGTTTGGTCTGTTAGCCACAGTGAGGAACCAGAGAAAAGAACTGGAGATGAGATGAAGATAAAGACATAAAGACCGTGATATCTCAAGAGAGGTGAAATTTATGGGTTGATAAAATAGAAAGGGGTGTGTGAAGCTGCCCACAGGATTTAGTCAAGGGATACTGGATGTGAAGGTTTAATCTTTATAGCTCTTTGTATGTTTGTCATGTGATTTCACCTCACTCCAGCTATCTGGCAAGAAATCTCTTTGTCAGTGATCTGTTTATACCCGTTCCAAAGTCTCCCCTTGAAGTCACTAACTAGGAATGTCTAGGAATCAATGAAGGATTTTTTTATTTGAATTTAATTCTGTAAAAATAGAAGAAAGAAGAAATTGTGACATATCTTGTTTCTTTATTTGGAAATGGAATAAAAACCCTATTAAGTTCCTAGGATGTTTCCCCTGCTTGTTGTCCTAAAAATAGGCAATGAGAAACACATATTAATAAATTGAAGCATACCTACTCTTTCATTATTAATGGGGCTATGCTGATCTGAAAAAATGTGTTTTAGATGGATGCAAGTGACTTGTAAGGTCATGTATTCTGTACTGTAGAATGTAAGAATTAAATATTTGTGATGATCTTTTCCCATTTTCAGTTGCAAATGTGTTCTAAAATTCTCTAAACCTATTTAAAATATAGGTACTAAAACTCGTCATGAGTGAAAAACTGAAATAATGGACAGACTTCTGGTCTCAATCAGGAAAATTTATTTTCTAGTCTTTTCTCTATAAAAAAACTATATAAAAAACTATACTATAGTATAGTTATATAGGTACTATAAAAAAAAAGGGTCTGCTAGGTGGCACAGTGAATAGAGCACCGGCCCTGGAGTCAGGAGGACCCGAGTTCAAATCCAGACTCAGACACTTAACACAAAAACTAGCCCTGTGACCTTGGGCAATTCATTTAACCCCAATTGCCCTCCAAAAACAGGCAAAAAAAAAAAAGAAAAGAAAATGTACTATGTGTATGGCCCCTGACAAGTTATACAATCTCTCAGTTCTCCTCCTTCTAACCTTGCCCCTGGGAGCGAAAAATTTAAGATAATAAATTGCAGAGGTAGTACTAATCTGAAATTGTAGAGGAAATCTCTTATGAATAACCACCAAGACTGACAATAGATGAATGAAATCATTGCTACCACTTTCCTTCACTCACCAATAGAGTTAGTCCAGGATCCTGAACCCAAGAATTCTGGATATAGTTTTGAGCCCAGATCATACCAGTGGAGAAGGACAGATAACCCCATCCTCCCACCCCCAGTACACATCATTGAACAACTGCCACTAATGTGATGGATAAACCCAGATCTCCAGGAACAGCAATGTTTCTCAGACTATCAATTCATCCATCCTGTTTCCAGTCCAGGCCTTGCATATTTATCTTCCAGAGGAATAACCTAACTCTACTGTTAGAATGCAAGTCTCTTGAGTGCAAGAGCTGTCTTATCATTTAGTTTACATACCTAGCGATTAGCATGGCAAGTGACACAGAATAAGCATTAAATATTTTTTACATTCATTCCTGTAATCATAAGTCTAGTAAAATAATAAAATCTTACAACCTCTTAATGAAAGCATCCCAATTCTTCAAAGAATATACTTTGTAACAATGTGAAAATGTATGCTCTTTAAAGACCACTACTCATCCTGACTTAAATAGTTTATCTTGTCCCTTATCATAATGAAAAAAAAATCAACTTTCCTATTAGAAGTCCCACCCAAATTAGGAGATTTGTCCTCATATGATATATTTCTAGCTTATTGGTGACCCTGTGTCAGAATCCTTATACAGGCAGCATGATATGATAAAAAAAAAAAGTACTGCACTTGTAATCAGGAAGCCCTGAATTCAAATACTACATGTAACATGATGTCATAACTTAATATCTATGGACCTCAGTTTCCTCACAGACAAGCTAAGGGGTTTGATTAGAGTACCATTAATGTAATTTCAGTTCTATATCTTTTCTTTTTGCTTTTTGGAGGGCAATTGGGGTTAAGTGACTTGCCCAAGGTCACATGAATAGTTTTTGTGTTAAGTGTCTGAGGCTGGTTCTGAGCCCAAGTTCTCCTGACTCCAGGGCCGGTGTTCTATTCACTGCACCACCTAGCCACCACTGTTCTATATCTTTTGTTACAGTGATTCTGTTTTCCAAATTGGTCACATTTAGCAAAACTTGGGCTCCTCTCCCCTACGCCTTCAAGAGCACAGAGTTATCTCCAAATGAACGTGAAAGTAGAATTTTAGTAGAGGCCTAATAAAAATATGGATGCTAAAAAATTCATATAGAGTTCTTTATTTCATAGGAGAAAGGATGAGATGCTATTCTGATCAGAGCTCACCTTCTGTGTTTGGTTATGTTTAGGACTGATCATGGAATATGAGGGAGATATTTTAGAAGCCACCATTCAATGAAAAATGCATAGTGAACAGAAATTCCAATGACATTGATTGATCTGCTTACAGGTTACTATGAAGAAAAAATATTTCTGCCATCACCCTTGTTCTCCTAATATTGATTTAAATGTTGATACTTAACAATATTCACAATTTAAAGACAAATTAACCATCTCAAGATTTCCTTGTAACCTAAATATGAGCATTATAGAAGAATATTAATTCCATATGTATTTCATTTAAATATATTGGTATGTGAAGACTCATCCAAGCAAATCTATTACTGCTATTGCAAAATGATGGAATAATCATTCTTTTGAAGTCTCTGTTACAAGATTGTAAGTGGACTGTTAAACTTTGGCTCAAGGGCACAATAACCCTCACATCAGCATAATTTAATCATCAACATAAGCTAATGGAAAATTAAATTTGATGTTCAAGACATTGTAATTCTTGCTTCATACATCCCATGACTATAGATTTTCCAAAATGGGTTAATTTTATATATTGAAATGTCATCCTAGACATAAAGACTTTTATGTATCCTTTTACAACCTTATTATTTTGTGTGTAGGAATGATCTTATCCCTTTTCTATCTGTTTGATAAATTATATATGTTTTACATAATATAAATTATATGATATAAATATACATATCAAATTATAATTTAATACATAAATTCTATAAAAATTGTCAAGCAGATGGAGATAGAATTTATCAAGAAGATACACACACATATATACACACAAAATGCATGTGCATATATATGTATGTGTGCAGATCTATATCTAGATATAGCTATATATACATTATGTATGTATGTATGTATGTATGTGTGCATACACTATGGAAGAAAGTAACCTTTTCTAGAACACAAAATGTAAATTTATACATATGCATCTATTTAAGAATTTTTGATCATTCTGAATTGTTAAAAAACGGCTGTTATTTGAGAAAGGGAATTTTTCATCATATTGATCAAGCATTGCATGGGCAATTAGGATAGGTATCTATGCATAGCATTGATGAAGAAGGGATTTTTTTCAGTGCATTGGATAGTGAAACATATTACTTCTAAGGTTCTTCCAGTATTGCACTTTCCTAATCCTATGATTTTATTTTGTAAGAATGATTGCAGATAATAATAAGCTGATCTAAAGAAGATGCTAAAACCTAAATTTTCTGATTAGCATTTAGACATGACTTCAAGTCACAGAAAAGGTAGCCAGAACATCTTGTCAATTACTAAGCTGGCATGTGATTCCCCAAGGGTAATAAAGGACATCACCCCTGTTGGAAGGAATTTCCTTCTGGCATAGGTCAGCATGTTGTATTTTGAGGGTGATTAAATAAACATAACAGCATGTAGATAACATGTACTTTATATTACTTGACTATGTAGGATTACTGTATATTGTATATATGGGTATATATATATATATATATTAAATTCTGTACATAATTGATCTTAACCATACATATGTATTTTCCATAAGCTTTAGAAAATGGAGACATACTTTTTCATTATTTATTTTCTGTCTCCCACTTCTACCTATTATTTAAAAAAAAATTTAAAACAAATATCTATAAAAAAACAAAAATTTCCATATTTCCAATGTCCAAAAATGTATGTTGATTATGTATAATGACATGGCTGTACTGTTTGGATTCAGTCAAAGGGCAACACTTGAGGATCCAGAGGGCTACATGAGGCCTTGAGGCCATAGTTTCCCCTTCCTGATTTTGTCCATTATTTCCATATCAGCAGATGAATATATTTCTTTATTACTAGACTTCTGGAATCACCTTTGATAAGTAAGCTGATGAGAGCACTTAAGGTCTTCAAAATAGTTTGGTTTCTTTTTATTTTTGAAAAAGGATTTTGTCTTATTTTTAGAGATACTTTTTAAAACATTGCCTTCATTTCCAACTGTATCCCTTTCCCATATTTCCTCCAAGTGATCATTTATTTTTAGAATTATATTATTTATTTACTTTAAGCATTCTTTCCTTTTGAATTTCAAATTATCTCTCAAATCCACTGAGAAGGCAAGCAATAATGATATCAATTATACATTTGAAATCACACAAAACATATTTCCAAATTTTCCACATTTTAAAAAAATAAACACAAAGTGAGAAAACTATCCTTCAATTTTCACAGTTCTGTCTTTGGAGGTGGATAGCAATTTTTTCATCATGAGTTTTTTGAAATTCTCTTGGATCATTGTATTGATTAGAGTAGCCAAGTCTTTTACAGTTGGTTATTACATCTTTTCTTTCTTTATCCTATAAATAAATTCCTTCTCAGCATTGTGAACCACACGTTCCCAAGGTGTGTAGACAAATTTCCCATAGTATGTGGGAATAGGGATATGTGCATGAGTGAGTAATGAACAGTAAAATTGAGAAATCTCTCAAATATATACACTAGAATGTGATATAATGGGAGACGTTTAACATAATGATATACATCCATTCTAGGTGCTGATTTATTACCTTTCTTAGAATCTATGGAGTAGGTTCAGACTAAGAATTCTTTGTTCTTTTTTCCAGTCAAGGTAATGATAATCTATAAATTAGTCATCAAAGACTATTCAAATATCTTTTTCCTTTTCTGTCTGCCTGCTTATCTGTAGGTCTATCTATTGTCTTTCTCCATTATGGAGTTCTTATAACTAGATCAGGACATCTGAATATTAGTTGTAGATAGTATAAATAGCTGTGCTACCTTGAATAAGTTATATAATCTTTAAGGCCTTCAGTTTCCTTATTTTTAAATTAAAAAGATTGAACTAAAACATCTCTAAAATCCCTTGCAACTGTAAGATTTTATGTCTATATGAGAAAACTGTTTCCTGAGTTGTATCACAGTGTTTGACCAGAAGTATGTTTATACTTCTGCTCTGCTTGTCTTAACAAATGTTAAAAAAAAAAGTCCAAAACAGGAAAATGGCCTACTGATAAATTCTAGGATCAAATATAAAACACTGTTTGGCATTGAAAGTTTTTCAAAGCCTGTCTCCCTCATTTCTTTCTAGGTTTCTTGTGCCTTAATCCCCTCCACAAACTACCATTCAGCAACACTGGCATATTTGCTATTCCCACAGTATTCCATCTCCCAAATGTGCATTTTCACTGACTGTCTCCTATGCTTGAAATGCTCTCATTATTCACCATTGATTTCCAGTGTAATGGGTACCTGGACAAGGAGTTTTGAGTGTCTAGGCATTTGAACTTGCTTGTGTAAGGTACCTGATTACCCTGAATGAAATTTTCTCAATTTAGAACTTGTGTTGGTATTCTTCCAGTTTCTGGTGCCCTTACTACATGAAGAAAAGTAGTCTTTGGATTGGCTTCTGATCTAGGTCTTTGTGTTTTTCCTAACACTATTAGTTTGGGCCTTCTTTAGGGAGTTTTCATTAAAGACCAACAATAACACATTAACACCAATTAGCAAAAGAGATATTTACTTTGAAGATACAAGTAATGAAATACAAATTTTCCTCCCGATGACTTGGAAAGAATATTTTCTTTATACTACCATAGTAATTGGGGAGAGAGGACTTACATTTAAGACAATTTCTACATAAAATTAGTCCCAAAAGATTCACATCCAAATTAAGTACCTCTTCTGGATAAGTCTTTGTCTCAATCCTTCACAGACTTGATGGCACAGGTTCTTAGTGGAATTTAGCTCTCTTGAACTTTTGAAAATCACAAGATCAGAACCACCACATTAATCTATTATACCTGAAACAAAGAATTTATTCATAGGACCACACATCGACCTCAAAGTAAAAGGTTGAAGGTTTTTTTCCCTTAATTCATCATTTGTCACCACACATCATCACTGAAGAAGACAAGTCTAGAAAGGAGGTACAAACAAGAGATAGGAAGCAGCCAGGACTGACTAAGTCTTTTTTTAATACATTTTGTTGATATATCTTTTTAATACCACAAAAATTTCGCCAAGTATCCCTCCCCTTCTCCTCACAGAGAAACTTCTCACATAACAAATAATATTGTAAAGGGAAAAAAGAAAAGGAAAAATCATCAAAACTAGTCAATACATCAAAAAAATTCTGAAAATATTTGCAGTAATCCCCACACTGGATTTCCTACCTCTGCGACGAGTAGATTATGGTATCTTCATAAATCTCTTCTTTGGGACCATTTCTCCCCCATAACAGTATATTTTCCAATTACATGAAAAGATAATTTTCAATATTCATTTTTACAAAATTTTGAATTCCAAATTTTTTTCTCCTTCCCTCTGCTCCCCAAGGGGGCATGCAATCTGATATAGGCTATACATGTGCAATCATATTAAACATATTTCCACATTACTAACTAAGCCTTCTTAAAGGTGATTCCTATTTTGATTCTTCAACTGCAGCCTATTAAAGAGACTCTTGTCCACCACAAGGTTAACAGGTGAGAACTAGTTATAGGAGTTCTTTTTATGTCCCCCCCCCTTCAAATTTCCTCATCATCACTCTTCCAGAAACTGGTTTCTCAGTCTTGCAAGTGGGAAGTTGAATCACTGGTCCTCAGCACATGTACCAGTCCCTTGTTACATATACAGAAGCCACCAACCAGCTAGTTTTTTTTTCCTTTCAAGTTATGTTCAAATGATGAAGAAAACATTTTATAAGCCTTCAATGAAATAATGAGCTTAGGCTTTTAGCTCAGGTATTTTGGTCTGTTGCATGTAAACTGTGGTTTACTTTTTCCTTCTTTCTCTGTTATTTCTATTTTTTCCAACTTTTAGATAAAGGAGTGATAGAGATGAGTATAGTCATGTGATCTTTAAGAGGTCAGGGAGCTGGAGTTTATGCTGAAATTTTGAGAGGTCTAGCTCCCTATTCCAGGCTATTTTCTCCAATGTCCACTGATAGTAATTAGCACCCCAGTTTTAGTTATCCAATCAATTAGCTCTTATAAAAGAAGATTTTCTGAGAAGATACATCAAGAATAAAAATAAAATTTTTCCCCTGAAGGACCTGGGTACACACACTCTTTCCTATACCACCTTGGTAAATGGGTAGAGTGATGTCAAACTTAAAGTTTATTCAAAGCATCTCTTTCCTCCCCAAATTCATTGATTAATGTGCACTACCAATGGATTTATCCTTCCCTGTTGTAGAGTCCTACATCTTAACTGTGGGGTCAATCTCTTGCTGCCCCACACTCCAAGGATATGCTGGTGTACTGTAAACTCTAACCCAGACTCTGGTTCCCAGAAAAATGGTGTTTGTTCTTTTGGCCATTTTAAATTCACAATGCCTCTACTAGAAGCAGGCTCGCTAAATGTACAGGCTCCCAGGATGCACTAGCCAGGCCTGTTTCCTAGTTTTCTTTCTAAGCTTCTCTAGCTTTCTTTAAGACTCACCTCAAGTCCCACCTTTTGTAGCAAGTGTTACTGACTTCATCCTACCTTTTCCCCACTGCCACTAGCCCAGTCCCTCTAAGATTATCTTGCCTTTACATCGTGCATATTTTATATTGAAACTGAACTTAAATTATTTGGCCACAAAAGGAAGAGACAGCACTCATCAGAAAAGATCCTGATGTTGGGAAAGATTGAAGACAAAAGGAGAAGAGAATGTCAGAAAATGACATGAGTAAATAGTTGCAAGGAAATAATGAACACGAACTTGGACAGACTTTGATAGTGGAGAATAAAAGGGCCTGGTGTTCTATGGTCCATGGTGTCAAAAATAGCTGGACACAACGAAATGACTGAATAACAACAATTGATGAAATACTAAATACATGGAGCGAAGTCTGCAAATTGAAGAACTAAGAATCATGTGTCCAAAACATCTTAAAAATTATACTGAAGACAAAATCTCACTCTGATCATGAGAGGATAACTTAGGGGATTATGAGTTTGGTCAAATTCATAAGATCATACATTTAGGGATGAAAGAGATTTTAGATATTATCAGGTTCATCTGCTTTATTTTACAGGAGAGGAAACTGGCTAAGAGAGCTGAAGTTCTCATGGTTACTAAGCAGTAAGGAAATATCTGAATTGAAGTGTTCTGAGTCCAAATTCACAACCCTGATATACAATATTTATAAAGATCCTGTTGTGTATAGAAATTTATAGATATATACTTGGAGGCTTGTTAATAATGAATACATAAATTATAGTTTTGCTTTTACTGAAACATAGTTAACCTCAAGACATTAAATCTAGGGATGTTTTAGATAATCTGTATTGGTCATTATTATTTTCGTCCAGCAAGAACAAGTCAATACAACAACAAAGCAGTTCTATAAATTTTTAGAACTGGAAGAAACATGAGACAGCATCTTGTTTGCTTGCTTATTTTATAGTGGAGTATGTAGGGACCTAAGAAGTTATAGTGTCCAAAGTCACATGACTAGTAAGTGGAAGTTTGGTACATGAATACAGGTCTGCTGATTGATGGTATGGTTCTCCCTGTGCAGACATTTTTGTGATTGAGATCCATAAGTAAAGTCAGAGAAGTGAACTTTTCTTTTTTTTTTTTTATTTAAGCAATCGGGGTTAAATAACTTGCTCAAGGTTACACGGCCAGTTATTTCTGGGTGTGGTGCTAAGTATCTGAGCCCGGATTTGATAGCCAGGTCATGCCAACACTGGAGCTGGTGCTCTTACTCGCTGAGCCACCTGGCCACCCCAGAAAAGTGAACTTTTCTGCCAATTGTTACTGAAAGGAGCTAAGGTACTTACACTGTATATTTTATACTTCTCCTCACACCAACAATCTTAGCACTGGACTTATTTAAGTGGGGAAAAAATAACTAAACTTTCCTTTTCTACTTTTCTTTTAGGCACTGTGTTTCAGTGATTTTGCAAAGCCATTCAACAGGTTTGCCTCTAACCTACTACTTTTCATTTTGGAAAAGATGTTCCCTGGGCTCTCAGATTGGGAAATAATGAAATACTGTGATCAAGGCTATTGAGATTTTCCCCTTTGCCTTATAAAGAAAGAAAATGTCAAAAATCTTGAAAGAAAGTCTGTCTTTATAAGATTTTCTGTCCTATCTGACACACTCTAGAGATTCTGATAGCTTAAGAGTTGACTATTAAGCTTTCAAATTTAGGGCACATGAAAATCTTTCAAATCCAGGTTGCAAATTAATCCAGTCCCTGATCAATTTGAACTTTACCAATAGCTATACATTTATATTTAAGAATTTACAGTTAACCAAAAATATTTACTAATATTTTTAATTAATAATAAGAAAAAAAACAGTGACCTCAGAAATACTTGATATTCATTCATTAACTTCTACATAATTACTCTCTCCCTTGGCTCTCCTGCATTTCTTATTTGTTCTATAGGGTCTAGCATAAGTCCTCCTATTTTTTTTTCACACATCTGCCACTCTAATTCAAGCACTTACCACCTTTTACCTGGAATAAAACATGAGCTTTCTAACTGATTTCCCTGTACAAAGACTCCATATTCCATACTCTACACACCAGCCAAAATGATTTTCCTAAAGCATAAGTTTGACCACATAACTGTCATCCTCAATAGACTCCAAGGGGTCCCTTTAACTACTAGGATGAAATATTTACTTTGTCTAGCATTTAAATCTCTTCACAATTATTCTTCTTCATAACTTTCCAGGTTCCTTACTCAACTGATCTCCCCTCTACACACTTTATATGCTGCCTTTTTTAAATTAAATTTTGTGTTTATTTTTAGTTTACATCACTCATTTCAATAAGATTCTGAGTTACAAATTTTTCCCCATCTTCCCCTTACCCACCACCCCAAAACAGTGATCCAATTGTATACCCCCTCCCCCAACCTGCTCTCTCCTATATCCTTCCCCATCATTCCTCTGATTTTTCAGTAGGTCTAGATGGATCTCTATATTCCAGTGCCTGTACAACTTATTTCCCAGTTGCATGTAAAAAAATAACTCTCTCTTTATATTTATATATATATATGGATATGTATATCCATATATATGTATATTAAATATTTGTATTAAATATTTGATTAAAAAATTTTGAATGCCAAATTCTTTTCCTTCTCTCCTCATCACCCACCTTTACTGGGAAGATAGGCAATTCAATATAGGTTGTACACATGTAGCTGCAAAAAACATTTCCATAGTAGATATATTGTGAAAGACTGACTATATTTCCCTCCATCCTATCCCACGCCCCACTTGTTCTGTTCTCTACTTTGACCCTGTCCCTTGTCAAAAGTGTGTGCTTCTAACTTCCCTCCCCCCCAAAATGCCCTCCCCTCCATCATCCTCCCTTTCTCATTCGCTTCACCCCTACTCTCCTGTAGGGTGAGATACCCTATTTAGTGTGTATGTCATTCCCTCCCTAAGCCAGATTCAATGAGAGTAAGGTTGACCCATTCCCTTTTGCCTTCCTGTTCTTCTCCTCCATTGTAAGAGTTTCCCCTTACCTCTTCTATGTGAGATAATTTACCCCATACTGTCTTTCCCCATCTCTTCTCATTATATTACTCTCTCACCTCTCAATTTCAACTTTTAAGTATCATCCCTTCCTATTCGATTGGTCCTGTGCCCTTTGTCTATGTATACCTGTACACATATATGCACACACTCACATATGTATTCATATGCCCATATATCCTCCTATATAGACATATATATATACACATATACATTTATATTCGCTTCAACTATTCTCATACTGAGAAAAGTTTCATAAGTTACAATTATTGTTTTTCCATATAGGGATGTAAATAGTTCAACTTTGATAAGTTCCTTATGCTTTCTTTTCCCTGTTTGCCTTCACAAGCTTCTCTTATTTCTTGTATCTGAATATCAAATTTTCTATTCAACTCTGGGGTTTTCATCAAGAATGCTTGAAAGTCCTCTATTCCACTGAATGACCATATTTTCCCCTGGCACATTATACTCTGGTTTGCTGGGTAGGTGATTCTTAGTTTTAATCCTAGCTCCTTTAACTTCCGGAATATCATATTACAAGCCTTTTGATCCCTTATTGTAGAAGTAGCTAGATCTTATGTTATCCTGATTGTGTTTCTGCAATATTCAAATTGCTTCTTCCTGACACCTTTAATATTTTTTCTTTGACCTGGGAACTCTGGAATTTTGCTATAATATTCCTAGGAGTTTCATTTTTGGGATCTTTTTAAGAGGTGATTGGTGAATTCTTTTAATTTCTATTTTACCATCTGGTTCTAAAATATCAGTGTAATTTTCCTTGAGAATTTCTTGAAGGATGATTTCTAGGTTCTTTTTTTGATCATCGTTTTCAGGTAGTCCAAAAATTTTTAAATTATCTCTCCTGGACCAATTTTCTAGGTCAGTGGTTTTTCCATTGGGATATTTCACATTGCCTTCTATTTTTTTCATTTGTTTGGATCTGTTTAAGAGTATCTTGATTTCTCATAAAGTCATTAGCTTCTATTTGCTCCAATCTAATTCTGAAGCTTTTGAATTTCTTTTTTCATCTGGGAAATTTGGCTTTTTAAGACATTCTTCTCCTCGTTGGCTTTTTGGACATCTTTTGCCATTTGAATTAGTCTATTTTTAAGGTGTTATTATTTTCTTCAGTATTTTGGGGGTCAACTTTATCAGACTGTTGACTCGTTTTTCATGATTTTCTTGCATCATTCTCATTGCTCTTCCCAATTTTCCTTCACTTCTCTTATGTCATTTTCAAAATCCTTTTTTGAGGTCCTCCATGACTTCCAACCAGTTCACATTTTTCTTGGAAGCTTTTGGTACAGGAGTTCTGACTTCATTGTTTTCCTCCTGTTCCATGCTTTGATCCTTTTTTGTCCCCCCAAAAAGAATCTAGGGTTTGATTGCTGTGCTTGCTCTGCTTCCTTTGCTTGTTCATGTTGTTACTCAATTACTTTACTTTTGAGCCCTTTGCCACAGTAGAACTCTGCTTCCACAGAGGAGAGCTTTGTGCCAAATTGCTGGGGTTTTCATAGCTGCTGGAGCTATTAGTAGGGTGCCGTCTCTGTAGCACCCACAAGCTCTGGCTCACTGACCACACACCCCAGGACCTCCACTCAAGACAGCCATCCAGATTCAAGGTTAAAGCAAGAGCAATTACCCTCTGAATGGTGGCTTGTTCCCCCTACAATCTGCAGGCCAGGATCTCTGGAAGCAGCCAGAGGGAGGCAGCTGCACAGCCCCTGTGCCTCCACTGCTTCCTGCCCTGGTGGAGGTGAACCCACTCCTCTGTACCCCCCAGTTCCAACAGAGTTCTACACTGATCTTTTACTTTTTCTTTGGCATTTATGGGTTGATGATTCTGGAAACTGCCACAGCTGCTGGTGATCTACTCTCCCAAAATTTGCTCTAGCCACTACTGGCCGGGACCACCTTGGGGCTAAAACGAGGGCTCACGCAGGGCTGGCCTTGGCTCCCAGCATGCTGAGATGGATCCTTCCTGTCGGCCTGGTTGCCTTCAGTGGGAGATGTGTTTCTCTCTTTCGCTTTGTGGGTTTTGTAGCTCTAAAATTTGTTTAGAGTCATATTTTATAAGTATTTCAGGTGGTTATGGGGGGAGCTCACAGAGTTTTCCTGCTTTTATGCCACCATCTTGTCTCTGCCCCCCATTAATGTGCTCTTGATGGAACCATGAACTGATTCAACCATTACATAGAACAACATGGAACTAAGTCCAAAGTCCTACAAAACCATGTGTAGCTAGCAATACCACTACTTCATTTGTATCCAAAAAGAGACAAAAAGCAAAAGGACATATATGTACAAAAATATTTACAGTAGCTCTTTTCTATTGGTAAAGAATTGGAAATTGAGGGGATACCTATTAATTGGGGAATTACTGTGCAAGTTATGGTGTATGATTGTGATGAAATACTATTGTATTACATGAAATAATGAACTGGATACTCTCAGAAAAATCTGACAAGGTTTATATGAACTGATGCAAAGTGAAATGAGTAGAATCAGGAAAACACTGTACACAGTAACAAAAATATTGTAAGATGATGAACCATGAATGATTTAGCTATTCTTAGTAATAATAATACAACTCTGAAAATTTCTGATGAAAAAATGTTACTCATGTCTAGAGAAGAAACTGATGGAGTCTGAATACAGATTGATGCATACTTTTTTAAACTTGATTATCAGTTTCCTCATCTGTAAAATGATGGAGCTGGATTTGATAAGATCTTTTTTATATCTAAATATATTTATCCTATTTTGCTAAACTTCTGGGCTGCAAAAGTACTGTCTATTTCTGGGAAAACAAGGGCTTAGGGCTTAGGAGTACAGCACTGGTTGCTGGTGGGGTGAGGCAGAAGTACTCCAGGAAAAGGCCATGGTTAGAAACTGTAGTCTTATCAAGGCTTCCTATATCTCCCAGCAAAGAAAAGAAGAGTTCTAAAATATGGTCTGTCTCCAATCCCTATGAATCTTCCCAAAATATGCTTCTGTTCCTTCTCTTCCATTAATTCATAATACAATCATTTCCATCCTTTTGGGATCTCAGAGGTCATTAAAATAAATCCCCTCATTTTACAGATGAGGAAACTATGGTCTAAAAAAATCAAATGATGTAACTGAGGACATACAGGATATCAGATAGAGTCATAAACACTATTTCCTCCTGAACTTACTCTTGGGACATTGTGCCTTCGTGTGCCTCTCAGGGATGTAAGGAAAAGTTTTTGTCTTTATCCTTACAATGCATAATTAATTAATTAATTGACTTTAGAAGTATAGTGATAGATTTCTCATTATCTAGCATTAGTGGGGAATGAGATATTCTGCAAAAGATATTTTACAAGAATACTGAAGCATATCCTTCTAAGTACTAAAGTATTTTTTAAAATTACAATAATTTGTGAGCCAAATAAATCTAACATGTCTTACATGGTTCTTTCTTCTATAATAGAGAGAAGTGAACCTATTCATTCTTTTCTTGATAGCTCATCATCTCTCTTACAACACTGGCTTCTTTATAAATTCACTAGAGACTTATTCTATTACAATTCGCTCAGTTTTATTTTTGTTGAGAAGGGTAAACACTTTTAAATTGAGAGCAACTTCCAAAAGCCAGTAGGTTAAGATATTGACTGGGTGAAGGTCTCTACAGAAAATGAAAATCATATGAAATTTATATGGATGTATTTAGAATTTTACCACATTACCATTCACTGAAACATCAAAGGATTGTTCAGACTAGTTCATATTTCCTTAGGCATTCAGGTTTACAAAGTATCTTCCTCACAGGAATTCTGTGAGTTGGGTAGCGGTATAAGGATTCACAGGATCAGAAATTTAAAGCAAGAAAGGATTTCAGTGGTCATTTAATCTGATCCCTCATATTACAGATAAGGAATTTACTACTCTGAAGTCATATAGGTAGCAATTTTCAGAGACAGAAATGTAACTCTAGTCTTAGGAATTCAAATTCTGTAGATTTTTTCATTATAAAGGGAAGCTTTCCAAACAACAGGCTTTTGAAAGTATGGGTGGGTTGTTAGATATAAAACTTTTTTTTTGCCTTTTGGAGGGCAATTGGGATTAAGTAACTTGCCCAAGGTTACACAGCTAGTGTTTTGTTTTGCTTTTTTTTTTGGGGGGGGGGTGTTAAGTGTTCAAGGCTGAAACTGAACTCGGGTCCTCCTGACTCTGGGGCCTGCACTTTTACTCATTGCTCCACCTAGCCACCCCAGATATAAATCTTTTAAGCAATCAAATATTAAGGAAAACCCATGATATTCTGTGGCTTGATACATTGGCATAATATCAACTGCAAAGAGCAGCCTTTAGAGAACCTTGCCACCAGTAGAGAGAACTCCTCTAGGTGACCTCACCTTTCTAATTTTGATCTTGTGCAGCTCTTTACAACACTAGTGAATATACCTATTTATATAAATATAGACAGAAGCAGTCAAGTAGCCCAGTGGATCATGTGCTGAACTTAAAGATGGAAAGATCTAAATTCAAATTTTACCTTAGAATTTTATTAGCTACATCACCCTGAGAAAGTGTGCCTTGGTTTCCATATCTGTAAAAGGGAACAGTAATAGCACCTACCTCACAGGGTAGTTGTAAAGATTAAAAAAGAATAATTGTAAAGTGCTATAGAAATCATCAATCACTATATAAATTCTAGAGACAGAGAGAGAACTTTAGAAAAATTATAATAATGATAATATAGTTTAAAATTAAAAAAAATCTTTATTCTCTTACTAAGGAGAAACTATTCTTAGACTCTCAGATATACCAAGCCCTCCTTCATTTAATTGTCTTAGAGGGGAGAAGGGCCACTGACTATAACTTTCACAGGTGGTTATCTTAGACAATTGAAGGTAACTGAAAACTTACAATGAAAGCAATGTTTATATAAGGGGGGGAGACAGAGTGCAATAGATATAGCTAGGTTTATTTGTAATATGAGGAGAGGGGGTTATTTTGAGAGATGGTATAACCTGTAGAAGGAAGAAAAGCTGTTAAATTAGGGAGATTTTTTTATTGCCTCAGAGTCTTGGCTGAGGACCTTGAAAGCAGGTCTTAAATTCTTTCAAGGGTTAAGAACTTAAAACTAGAGGAGGAGTAGCCAAGATGGCAGAGTAAAGGCAGGAATTTGCTTAAGCTCCCACCCCACCCACCTCCAAAACCTGTAAAATATGACTCTAAACAAATTTTAGAGCTACAGAAACCACAAAGTGGCAGAGAGAAACATATCTGCTGAAGACACTTTGGCAAGCTGACAGGAAAGGTCTATTGCACCAGGTTGGCAGATGAGCATTTTGGTGCAGCCCAGACCCGGGGCAGCCCTCACCAGAGGCACAGACTGGATGCAGTAGATTTCAGGAGAGTGAATCACTGGCAGCTGTGTTGGTTTCCATACTGCTAAACCCATAAACACCAAAGAGAATGTAAAAGATCAGTAGCAAATTATTTTGGAACTGAGTGACAGAAGAGCATGGTCTGTGCCTCTGGGGAGAGAGGTGGTAGATGCGTGGGGCCTGCAGCTGCTGCCCTATGGCTGTCTCTGAGGCTTCTGGCCTACAGATCATAGGGAGACCAAGTGACACTTCAGAGACTAATCGCTCTTACTTTCACATGCTTGGATCTGGGTCACAGTCTTGGGCAGTGGTCCTGGGGTGAGAAACACCAGTATGCCAGAGCTTGTGGTGGCTGTAGAGAGGGTGCTCTCCTCATAGCTCTGGCAAATGCAAAAACTCCAGCAATTTGGGACAGAGTTCTCTCCACTCTGGAAGCAGAGTTCTACCTTGGCAAAGGGCCCAAAAGTCAAGTAATTGGCAGGCAAGATGAGCAAGCAAAAGCAGGAAGAGGAAGTGCAATCAGACCATAGAATTGTATTTGGGGGATAAAAAGGATTAAAATATGGAACCAGAAGGAGACAAAATCAAAACTCCTGCATCAAAAGCTTACAAGAAAAATATAAACAGGTTACAGAACATTGAGGAGCTCAAGAAGGATTTTGAAAACCAACTGAGAGAAGTAGAGGGAAAACTTGGAAGAGAAATGATAATGATGCAAGAAAAATATGAACAGTGAGTCACTACCTGCTAAAGGAGACCCAAAAATAACTGAAGAAAACAACACCTTAAAAAATAGACTAACTCAAATGGCAAAAGAGATCCATAAAGCCAATGAGGAGAAGAATGCCTTAAAAAGTCTATTTGGTCAGATGGAAGAGGAATTTTAAAAACTCATTGAAGAATTCCTTCAAAAATCAAATGGAAGCTAATAACTTTATGAGAAATCAAGATACTACAAAACAGATCCAAACAAATGAAAAAAAAAATAGAAGGCAATGCAAAATATCTAATTAGAAAAACCACTGACCTTGAAAAAGGATCCAGGGGAGATAATTGAAAAAATTTTGGACTACCTCAATGCCATGATCAAAAAAAGAACCTAGAAATAATCCTTCAAGAAATTCTCAAGGAAATTGTCCTGATATTCTAGAACCAGAGGGTAAAATAAAAATTGAAAGAATTCACTGATCACCTCTTGAAAAAAAGATCACAAAAAGTAAACTCCTAAGAATATCATAGCCAAATTCCAGAGTTCCCAGGTAAAGGAGAAAATATTACAAGCAGCCAGGAAGAAACAATTTGAGTATTGTGAAAACACAATCATGATAACACAAGATCTAGCTGCTTCTACATTAAGGGATCAAAGGGCTTGGACTATGATATTCTGCAGGTCAAAGGAGCTAGGATTAAAACCAAGAATCACCTACCCAGCAAAAGTGACTATCATGTTTCAGGGGAAAACATGATTATTCAATGAAATAGAGAACTTTCAAGCATTCTTGATGAAAAACCCAGAGTTGAATATAAAATTTGACATTCAAATACAAGAAGCATGAGAAGGTAAACAGGAAAAAGAAATTATAAGGAACTTATCAAAATTGAGCTATTTACATTCCTTTATGAAAAAATGATAATTGTGACTTATGAAACTTTTCTTAGTATAAGGATAGTTGAAGGGAATATAAGTGTGTGTTTGTGCGTGTGTGTACATCGAGTTATACATAGAGGGCACAGGATCAATTAAATAGGAAAGGATGATATTTAAAAACAAAATTAAGAGGTGAGAGAGGAATATAATGAGAGGAGATAAGGAGATACAGAATATGGTAAATTATCTCATATAAAAGAGGCAAGGAAAAACTGTTACAATGGAGGGGAAGAACAGGAAAGGAAAAGGGGATGGGGCAACCTTACTCTCATTGAATTTGGCTTAAGGATGGAATAACATGCACACTAAATTGGGTATCTTACCCTACAGGAAAGAAAGGGGGAAAGGGATAAGAGGGGGGGATGATAGAAGGGAGGGCAGATTGGGGGGAGGGTAGTTAGGAGCACACACTTTTGAAAAGGGACAGGGTCAAAGTAGAAAAGAGAATAAATGAGCAGTAGGATAAGATAGAGGGAAATATAGTCTTTCACAATATATTCACTATGAAAATGTTTTGCCTAACTACACATGTACAACTTATATTGAATTGCTTATCTTCCCAGTAAGGGTGGGTGATGAAGGAAGAAGGGAAAGAATCTGGAATGCAAAGTTTTAAAATCAAATGTTTAAAAAAATTTATATATATATTACATGCACTGGGAAATAAAATAACCAGGCACTGATGTAGCGAGATTCATCTTGCCCTACTGGAAAGTTGAAGGTGGTATGAGAGAAGATATAGGAGAGAGCAGATTGGGGGAAGGGGATATTAAGTGTGATTGCTCTTCTCGAGTAGTGGGTAGGGTAAAGACAGAGAGAAAATTTGTAACTCAAAATCTTGTGCAAAAGAATGTTGTAAACTAAAAATAAACATAAAATTTCATCTAAAAAACATATAATGCTTCAGGGGACAATATGGTCATTTGGTGAAATATAGAAATTTCAAGCATTCTTGATGAAAAAACCAGAGCTGAATAAAAAAAAATACTTTCAAACTATATAGAACAAATTACAGTGAGTTTATTTTAGTGCTTCATATGTATATTGAATTCATGAGATGGACCAGGAAGCAAGAACAGGAAGTTAATCATGTCCCCAATGCACATGTGGCAAAAAGGTCATGGGTAGTCTTTTCAGCATTGTTACACTTATATTGCCTTTTGACCCAATGACATGTTATTTTTTACTTTTCTCTCTCTTAGTTCCTATATTCACAAGTTTTTGTTGACATCATTTGGAATCATTCCATTCAAAATTAGCATTTGATTAGAAGAAAACTAAGAAGGATCCCAGAGTATTTGATTGTATTCTAGAGTTTCAAGACAACTTATAAACCGTATATACAAAGTCCCCTCATTTTTTTGCCTTTTTTTTGGAGGCAGAAAGGCATGGCTATTGGGGTTAAGTGACTTGCCCAAGGTCACTTGGCTACTTTTTGTGTTAAGTGTCTGAGGCCACATTTGAACTCAGGTCCTCCTGACTCCAGGGTATTCATTGCACCACCTAGCCACCCAGCCCTTCATTTTTCATATGAGGCCTAAAAATGGTTAAATAACTTATCTGAGGTCACACAGGCAATAAAAAACAGATTCCAGTGTTCTGGATTCTGGATGGTCATACTCCAAATTCAGCACATTTTCCATTGTACTATGCTTTTTCCAAGGAGAGTTCATCTGCAGACTTGTCTTACACATGATGAAATTGAGGTTCAGAAAAGTAGCTTCCTGAATATCTTCTTCATATATCCTTTCTACCTAATAGAGTGCTTGTAAATGTTTATCAGCAGGCTCTCCAAAAAGAAAACAAATGTACACACAACTTAAAAGTTTAAATTCCATTATTAATGTTTTCTACCCCTGTCTTATGTTTAGATAATTAATATAACCTTGGTTTCTAACATCAGCAAATTTCTGAGATGTAAATGTGCACACTGAAAATTCCTCAACTGGGTCTCAAGCTTGTTCAAGATGACACCAAATGTGTGGAGGAGAGATAGAGGAAGTGAGAGAATCAGTAACTGAAAATAAAATAAAACTGAATTAAAAAAAAAAAAGAAAAGCTAATCATGGCACATCCCTGACTCAACCTTATTTGTATTGCAACCAGCTCAGTACCTGCAATCAATTAACATTTATTAAGGACCTATCATGTGCCAGCCACTCTGTTAAACTCATAGGGTACAATAAAAGCAAATAACAGTCATGGTTTTCAAAGTGCTTAAGTCCAAGGATTGTGCGGGTCTTTATTACTACATGACAAACCATTAATTGGGTCCCCAATCTCTATTATCTCCCCTCTCTGCATCATTTTTCATAATGTTGCCAGAATTATCATCCTTATGCAAAAATAAATTCATGTTACCTCCTAACTCAAAAACCTTCAGTAGCTTGCTATCGTATATTAAATAAAAACTAAAATTATTTGCCAGGGATTCAAGGCCTGCCACAATCTGATACCACCCTAAATTTTCTCCTTTATCACATAATGCTCATTTTAATGTATGGCATGCCCCAGCCAAAATGGATGATCTTTTGTTTCCCAAACACTTTTTTTTCTATCTCCATGTCATGAATCATACCATTATTTATCCTAGAAATATATCCTTTCTTCTTTTTTTCTGAATTCTTATCAATTCTTTAAAATCTATAAGAATTTTCATTCAATAATCGTTTTCCCCTCAGGTTTCACATGGCACTTTTATTTTCTTGTCTCTACTGTATTTGTTATAAATATATGTATGTATATATATATATATACATGATTTCATATCATAGTCATCTGTATTTGTATCTCAGACCCTCTTGAGACTATAATTTTAATGAGAGGGGAGCTATTTAAACATTCGAGCTCCTCTGACTCTAACACAATGTTCTGTACATGTTTAACATGCATTTGTGAGTGAATGAATATTAAATGTTGATTTTAAAGATTATCAATACTGAATTACCTAAACTTTTTATTTTATTATAACATAAGGGATTTAGAAATGAAAAGGGTCTTTGAGATCATTGAGTACAACTTCACTTTAAAGATAAACTGAGGCCCAAAGAGGTTAACTGAATTGCTCAAGGTGATGTAGTTATAAATATTTGAGGTAGGGTTCAAACACTGATCATCTGACACTTTATGATCTTCCCTAAAAGTCCCCTATCCTTGTTAATTTTACTCATGTATTTTTCCCTAATTTTAGCCACAGCAATTCAGTCTCTCAAACCTGGTAATAAAATTAATTACAGCAATTAATATTACTGTTGCTATTTAACGGCATAGAACACTAACTATGATCTTACTATGGAAAAATAATAGAGGTCATAATTCTCAAAGGGTCAAAATGTCGACAGGGATATTTTACTTGGGAACATTTGTTTATGAATGTATTGAAGCCTAATTTGACATATGATGATTACATATCATTGCAATGACCTTAATAAATCACATAAATGTTGGTAAAAGTTAGTCAATGCTGATAATGTGTATGGTCAAGAATATGCATTATGTTTAAAATTAGTTACTGTTATATGACTCAGTGGAATTGTTTTGTTGCATTTGGCTTTGCTTAATTGGAGCCTGGTACTGTGAATATATAATGTAAGTGCTAAGGCTATATTTGTGAAATTAAAATGGTTAAGGACATAATGGTAACAGTGCAGAATAAACACGATTCTATAGGTATACTTTCTATGAATTATCTTCCCATATGAAAAATCATTACTAGGAGGTATCCTGAAACCAAGGTAATGAGATCATAGTTTTAAACTAGACAGTACAATGAGGGTTTTCTAGTACTACCATCTGTTTTTACAGACAAGGATTTGGGATCAAGAAAGGTAAAGTGACTTATTCAAAGGCCCACAGACAACAAATGAAAGAGCCAGGCTCTGAATTCATACTCCTAAGTAGTACCATCATCACCATATACTCTTATGCCAAATCCAAAATCCAGTTATGTTGCCATTCTAGCATGCTATACTGTTTTTACATTTTAGAATGAATTGGCATAATACATAATAAACTCTCTCTTTCTCTCTCTCTCTCTCTCTCTCTCTCTCTCTGAGCACGTCAGATCGGAAGAGCGTCGTGCTCCTAGTCCCTCTCCCTTTCTCTTTCTCTTTTTTTTGCTACTTCCTCTTAAACTCTCGCTCT